>NW_028322915.1:15000-35000 GCF_047325235.1 Durio zibethinus | reverse complement strand
AAAAATAAACATGAAATTAATCAAAGACGCAAAAAAAAAAAACTATATTGACAAAATGAATAATCATATATATAATAATATCATATAATAAGGAGTATTGATTATCGAACCGATTCGCCGGTATGTAGAAATTGATGGACAATTTATTCTATATCAAACTATAAGTATTTCATTGGTTCATAAAAATAAACATGAAATTAATCAAAGACGCAAAAAAAAAAACTATATTGACAAAATGAATAATCATATATATAATAATATCATATAATAAGGAGTATTGATTATCGAACCGATTCGCCGGTATGTAGAAATTGATGGACAATTTATTCTATATCAAACTATAAGTATTTCATTGGTTCATAAAAATAAACATGAAATTAATCAAAGACGCAAAAAAAAAAACTATATTGACAAAATGAATAATCATATATATAATAATATCATATAATAAGGAGTATTGATTATCGAACCGATTCGCCGGTATGTAGAAATTGATGGACAATTTATTCTATATCAAACTATAAGTATTTCATTGGTTCATAAAAATAAACATCAAATTAATCAAAGACGCAAAAAAAAAAAAACTATATTGACAAAATGAATAATCAGATGAGAATAATATCATATAATAATGAATAATCCAGAAAAAAAAAAAACAAAAAAAAAAAAATTAGGGGGTTTCTTATGATTTTCAAATCGTTTATACCGAGTAATCTAATATCCTTATTCATGAGGATAATCAATTCAGTCCTGTCAGTCCTTGTGGTCGGACTCTATTATGGATTTCTGACCACATTATCCCTAGGTCCCTCTTATCTCCTCCTTGTACAAACTTGGGTTATGGAACAAGGAGAAGAAGGAAACGAGAAGAGGGCAGCAGCAACAACTGGCTTTCTTATGGGACAGCTCATGCTGTTCATATCGATCTACTATGAGCCTCTGCATTTAGCATTGATTAGACCTCATCTACTAAATGTCCTAGTTCTACCGTATCTTTGGTTTTATTACTTCTGGAACAATGACAAAGACTATTTTGATTTTTTTGATTATTATGCAGGAGAGACTGCCGGAAATTCAATGCGTAATCTTAGGATTCAATGTGTATTCCTGCATAATTTAATTTTTCAATTAGTCAACCATTTCATTTTACCAAGTCCAATGTTAGCCAGATTAGTCAACATTTATATGTTTCGATACAACACCAATATGTTATTTGTAATAAGTAGTTTTGTTGGTTTTTTAATTGGTCATATTTTATTAATGAAATGGGTTGGATTGGTATTAGTCTGGATACAAAAAATTTTATTAATGAAATGGGTTGGAGTGGTATTAGCCTGGATACAAAAAAGGACTTTTCTTAGGTATTATATAGTTATTCGATCTAATAGGCATCTTATATTCGAACTTACAAAGTCTATTCCTCGAATCTTTACTCTTCTCTTTTTTATTACCTGTCTTTACTCTATAGGTAGAAAACCGTCACACATGCTGACTAAGAAACTGACAGGAATTCATCAAAGCCGAAGAAAAGGGCAGGAATTGGAGGAATTGAAGGAATTGGAGGAAAGGGAGGAAGAAACAAACATAGAAATAGAAACTATTTCCAAAGGGGGGGAGGAACAGGTATCCACCAAAGAAAATCTTTCTTATTACCCTTTTTCGAAAGAGACCGACTATAAAAATAGCCCAGTTTATGAAACTTCTTATCTGGATGGGAATCAGGAAAATTCGAAGTTAGAAATAATATCAGAAAAAAAAGAATATAAAAAATTATTATGGTTTGAAAAACCTCTTGTGACGCTTATTTTTGATTATAAACAACGGAATCGACCTTGGCGATATATAAAAAATAATCGGTTTGACAATGCTCTAAAAAATGAAATGTCACAATATTTTTTTTATACATGTCGAAGTGATGGAAAAGAAAAAATCTCTTTTACATATCCACCTAGTTTAGCAGCTTTTGGAGAAATGGTACAAAAACAAATAGATTTTTTCACACCAGAAGAATTGTTTTCTGACGAATCGTATACTGATTGGAGTTTTATCAATGAACTAAAAAGAATAAATTTAAGTAAGGAGTTTATAAAGAGAGTCGAATATTTAGATAAGGAATATTTATATAAGGAATCTTTTGATCTGGGCATACTTGAAAAAAGGACTCGATTTTCTAATTATGAAACTAATGAAGAAACTAATAATGAAACTAATAATGAAACTAATAATGAAACTAATAATGAAGAAACTACTACTGAAACTAATAATGAAACTAATAATGAAACTAATAATGAAACTAATAATGAAACTAATAATGAAACTAAAAGAAATAATGAAATTAAAAGAAATAATGAAACTAATAATGAAACTAATAATGAAACTAATAATGAAACTAAAAGAAATAATGAAACTAAAAGAAATAATGAAACTAAAAGAAATAATGAAACTAATAATGAAACTAATAATGAAACTAATAATGAAACTAAAATAAAATACTTGCCTAAAATATATGATCCTTTCTTGCAGGGACCCTACCGCGGAAGAATCAAAAAATTGTTTTCACCTTTAAGTGAAAAAACAAACACGGATCCGTTTTGGATAAATAAGATTCATGTTATACTTCTTGCTACTGATTATTACGAATTTGAACAGACAATAGATACACTCAAATCATTATCAACAGAAAAAGAACTTTCTTTATTGACAGAAACAGAAGATGAACAGACAATAGATACACTCAAATCATTATCAACAGAAAAAGAACTTTCTTTATTGACAGAAACAGAAGATGAACAGACAATAGATACACTCAAATCATTATCAACAGAAAAAGAACTTTCTTTATTGACAGAAACAGAAGATGAACAGACAATAGATACACTCAAATCATTATCAACAGAAAAAGAACTTTCTTTATTGACAGAAACAGAAGATGAACAGACAATAGATACACTCAAATCATTATCAACAGAAAAAGAACTTTCTTTATTGACAGAAACAGAAGATGAACAGACAATAGATACACTCAAATCATTATCAACAGAAAAAGAACTTTCTTTATTGACAGAAACAGAAGATGAACAGGGAAATATCGATTCCGAGGATCGAGTCAAAATTTTGAAATTTTTATGCAATATAGTTATAACTAATCCCGACAATCAAACAATTATAAAAAAATCTAATGGAATAAAAGAAATAAGTAATGGAATAAAAGAAATAAGTAAAGAAGTTCCTCGATGGTCATACAAACTACTCGACATTTTCGAACAACACCATAGAGGAGGCGAGGAACACATGATAACAGATTATGCAATTCGTTCAAGAATCTTCCGGTACGCAATAGTTTTTTCTAAGGAGGAGTTAAAGGATGATTTTTTTCTACCAAACGATATAGAAAACGACCTATCTTTGATGGAATATTCGCCAGAACCGAATTTTCGTCGAGACATAATAAAAGGTGCCGTGCGTGCCCAAAGACGTAAAATAATTAATGGGGAACTGTTTCAATCAAATGTGCATTCCCCACTTTTTTTTGACAGAGTAGACAGCCTCTTCTTCAGAGTGTTCAGATCTTTGTATTCTGATATTTCTTGGCTGATAAAACTAATATCTCGAAATTGGATATGGAAAAACAAAGAATCACAAATTTCTGATTATACAGAAAATGAGGAGGACATAAGAGAAGAAGACGAAGAGATAAGAGAAAGCATAGAAAAGATACAAGAAAGAGACAAAGAGGAAGAAAAAAGAAGAGAAAGCATAGAAGAGATACAAAAAGGAGACAAAAAAGAGAAAGAAAAAAGAAGACAAGAGTCAGAGGCAGATGACTTCCTGCTGGACGCAGCAGAATTTTGGGATATCGTCTTTTTTGGTCAAGGACCAAGGGGCATCATGTTAATAGCCCAATCGATTTTTAGAAAATATATTCTATTACCTTCATTGATAATAGCTAAAAACATTGTCCGTATATTATTATTTCAAATTCCTGAGTGGTCCACGGATTTCAAGGGTTGGAAGCGAGAAATACATGTTAAATGCACTTATAATGGTCTTCAATTCTCCACAAAAGACTTTCCAAAAAATTGGTTATCAGAAGGTATCCAGATCAAGATCCTATATCCTTTTCGCCTGAAACCTTGGCGCGGATCTAAACTGAAACCCTCTCATAAAGATCCAATGAAAAAAAAGCATAAAGATCCAATGAAAAAAAAGCATAAAGATCCAATGAAAAAAAAGAAAGTTAAAAAGAATGATTTTTGCTTTTTAACAGCTTGTGGACTGGAAAGTGACTTACCTTGCGGTCCTCCTCGAAGACGGCCTTCGTTTTTTCAGCCTATTTTTAACGAACTAGAAAAAAAAAGTGAAAAATGGAAAATTTTTAAAAAAGGAAAAAAATTGTTTCGAAAAGTCTCAGGAGAAACAAAAATTCCATTTGTAAAGGGAATAATAAAAAAACTTTCAAAAAGAAATCCAGTTTTGGAGTTGAGAGAAGAATTGGGCGAAACTAAAAAAGATTTGGGCGAAACTAAAAAAGATTCGATAATCAGTAATAAGATGATTGACGAATCATCCCTTCAAATTCAATCTATGGAGCGGACAAATTATTCATTAACAGAAAAAAAGATAAAAGATCTGACTGAGAGAACAAACACAATCAAAAATCAAATAGAAAAAATTATAAAAGACAAGAAATTAGAATCATCAAAAAAATTTTGGAAAATATTAAAAAGAAGAAATATTCGATTAATCCGTAAATTCTATTTATTTATAAAACTTTTTATTCAAAAGATATACATAGATATTTTTCTATATATCATTAAATATATCATTAATATTCCAAGACCCAATCCACAACTTTTTCTTGAATCAACAAAAAAAATGATTGATAAATTCATTTACAATAATGAAGCAAATCAAGAAAGAATTAATAAACCAAATAAAAATACAATTCATTTTATTTCAACTATAAAAAATATAAAAAACTCACTTTCGAATATTAGAAATCAAAATGCAAAAGCTTTTTGTGACTTATCCTCCCTCTCACAAGCATATGTATTTTACAAATTATCACAAACCCAAGTTATTAAATTCAAACCTATCCTTCAATATCACGGAACATCTCTTTTTCTTAAAAATGAAATAAAAGATTATTTTGAAGAACAAGGAATATCTCATTCCCAATTAAAACATCATTATGGGTTAAGACAAAAAATCTCTGGAATAAAGGAATGGAAAAACTGGTTAAGGAGTCATTATCAATACGATTATCAATACGATTTAGTTCAGAGTATATGGCTTAGATTAGTACCAGAACAATGGCGAAATAGAGTCAATCAACACTATATGGCTCAAAATAAAGATTTAACAAAATGGGATTCAGATGAAAAAGAAAGATTAATACATTACGAAAAAAAAAATGATTTTCAAGCGAATTCATTACTGAATCAAGAATATAAACTGAATCAAGAACAAAAACGGAATCAAGAACAAAAATATAAAAAAGATAATTTTAAAAAACACTATAGATATAATTTATTATCATATATATTTATTATATATCAAGATATGAGGGACTCATATACTTATGGATCACCATTACAAGTAAATAAGAGGGAAGAGATTCCTTATAATTACAACATGGATAAACGAAAATTTTTTGATATATTGGGGGATATTCCTATCCATAATTATCTAACGGGGAAAACGGGGAAAACGGGGAAATTTTCGCATAGAAAATTTTTTAATTGGAGAATTCTTAATTTTTGTCTTAGAAATAAGACCGATATTGAGTCCTGGGTCGATACCAGTACCAAGAGTAAGAAGACCAGTACCAAGAGTAAGAAAACCAGTACCAAGAGTAAGAAAAATATTAAGACTGTGATTAATAATTTTAATAATTATCAAATATCGAATCTGGAACTTTGGTTCTTCCCAGAATTTGTGCTACTATATAATGCATATAAGGTTGAACCATGGATCATACCAATAAAACTACTTCTTTTCAATTTTAATTTTAATGGAAAAAAAGAGGATCTTGTATCAGATGCAAAAAAAAAAAGAAAATTTAGATCCGTTCTCTCAAATCAAGAAAAAGATGTTGAAGAAGATTATGGTAAATCATCCAATCAAGAAAAAGGTAAATCATCCAATCAAGAAAAAGGTAAATCATACAATCAAGAAAAAGATGTTGAAGAAGATTATGGTAAATCATCCAATCAAGAAAAAGGTAAATCATCCAATCAAGAAAAAGGTAAATCATACAATCAAGAAAAAGATGTTGAAGAAGATTATGGTAAATCATACAATGAAGAAAAAGGTAAATCATACAATCAAGAAAAAGATGTTGAAGAAGATTATGGTAAATCATACAATGAAGAAAAAGGTAAATCATACAATCAAGAAAAAGATGTTGAAGAAGATTATGGTAAATCATCCAATCAAGAAAAAGGTAAATCATACAATCAAGAAAAAGATGTTGAAGAAGATTATGGTAAATCATCCAATCAAGAAAAAGGTAAATCATACAATCAAGAAAAAGGTAAATCATCCAATCAAGAAAAAGGTAAATCATCCAATCAAGAAAAAGGTAAATCAGATCAAGAAAAAGGTAAATCAGACAATCAAGAAAAAGATGTTGAAGAAGATTCTGGTAAATCAAAAAAACATAGAAAGGAAGACGAGAGCAAGAGAGAAGCTCGTTTATTCCTACAAAAGTATTTGTATTTTCAATTCGGATGGGATGCTGATTCTTTCGATGAAAAAATAATCAAAAATATCAAAGCATATTCTTTCATTCTTGGCCTGATAAATATGAATGAAACTTTTCTATACTCTGTTAGAAGAGGAGGAACGAATCTGGATATTTTGATGGATTCGGCGGATAAGTTACTTTTAACTTATCAATACCTACTCAAAAAAGGAGTATTGATTATCGAACCAATTCGCCGGTATGTAGAAATTGATGGACAATTTATTCTATATCAAACTATAAGTATTTCATTGGTTCATAAAAATAAACATGAAATTAATCAAAGACGCAAAAAAAAAAAAAGACGCAAAAAAAAAAACTATATTGAAAAAAATAATTTTGATGAATCCATTGCAAGACATCAAAAAATGACTGAAAATAAAGACAAAAATCATTATGATTTGTTTATTCCTGAAAATATTTTATCCCCTAACCACCGGAGAGAATTGCGAATTCGAATTTCTTTCAATTCAAGGGATAAAAATGGTATGCATAGAAATCCAGTATTTTTAAATAATGTAAAAAACTGTGGTCAAGTTTTGAATAAAAACAAACATCTTGATAGTGATAAAAAGAAACTAATTAAATTAAAGTTCTTTCTTTGGCCCAATTATCGATTAGAAGATTTAGCTTGTATGAATCGCTATTGGTTTAATAGTAATAATGGCAGTCGTTTCAGTATGGTAAGGATACATATGTATCCGCGTTTGAAAATTCGTCAATGGTACATTTTTCCATATATTATGATTGAAAACCGGATTGATTAATTTTATTTGAAAAAATTATAAAGTTCATAACGAACTTAAAATCATTGTGCATATTAAAATGAATGGTATTATTATTATTACTGATCAGTAAAATTCACATTCAAAAAAAGGGGGAGAGAAATTTTTGTTTTATGGTAAAAAATTCATTCATCTCAGTTATTTTTCAAGAAAAAAAAGAAGAAAACAAGGGGTCCGTTGAATTTCAAATAGTCAGTTTCACCAATAAGATACGAAGACTTACTTCACATTTGGAATTGCACAAAAAAGACTATTTATCTCAGAGAGGTCTACGTAAAATTCTAGGAAAACGTCAACGGCTTCTGTCTTATTTATCAAAGAAAAATAACATACGTTATAAAGAATTAATTAGTGAGTTGGATATTCGGGAATCAAAAAATCGTTAATTTGATTGAATTAGTCGATTTATTATATTTTTCATTTTGATGTACTTCTTTTCGTTTTCAACAATTCATGTAAGAATGAATCGAGGAAAAACTTATGAATCTATCAGCTACAGAAAAAGACCTTATGATAGTCAATATGGGACCTCACCACCCATCAATGCACGGTGTTCTTCGTCTCATCGTTACTCTAGATGGTGAAGATGTTGTTGACTGTGAACCAATATTAGGTTATTTACACAGAGGAATGGAAAAAATTGCGGAAAACCGAACAATTATACAATATTTGCCTTATGTAACACGTTGGGATTATTTAGCCACTATGTTCACGGAAGCAATAACCGTAAATGGACCAGAACAATTGGGCAATATTCAAGTCCCTAAAAGAGCCAGCTATATCAGAGTAATTATGTTGGAGTTGAGTCGTATAGCTTCTCATCTATTATGGCTTGGACCTTTTATGGCCGATATTGGTGCACAGACCCCCTTTTTCTATATTTTCAGAGAAAGAGAATTAGTATATGATCTATTCGAAGCTGCCACCGGTATGAGAATGATGCATAATTATTTTCGTATCGGAGGAGTAGCGGCCGATCTACCCTATGGCTGGATAGATAAATGTTTGGATTTCTGTGATTATTTTTTAACAGGAATTGTTGAATATCAAAAACTTATTACGCGAAATCCTATTTTTTTAGAACGAGTTGAAGGGGTAGGGGTTATTGGTGGAGAAGAAGCAATAAATTGGGGTCTATCCGGCCCAATGCTACGAGCCTCTGGAATCAAATGGGATCTTCGTAAAGTTGATCATTATGAGTGTTACGACGAATTTGATTGGGAAATCCAGTGGCAAAAAGAAGGAGATTCATTAGCTCGTTATTTAGTCCGAATCAGTGAAATGACGGAATCCATAAAAATAATTCAACAGGCCCTGGAAGGAATTCCGGGGGGTCCCTATGAGAATTTAGAAATCCGATGTTTTGATCGAGAAAGGGATCCAGAATGGAATGATTTTGAATATCGATTCATTAGTAAAAAACCTTCTCCTACATTTGAATTACCGAGACAAGAACTTTATGCGAGAATGGAAGCCCCAAAGGGAGAATTAGGAATTTTTCTGATAGGAGATCAAAGTGGTTTTCCTTGGAGATGGAAAATTCGCCCGCCGGGTTTTATCAATTTGCAAATTCTTCCTCAGTTAGTTAAAAGAATGAAATTGGCTGATATTATGACGATACTAGGTAGCATAGATATCATTATGGGAGAAGTTGATCGTTGAAATGATAATTTATACAACAGAAGTAGAAGATATCAATTCCTTTTACAGATTGGAATCCTTAAAAGAGGTCTATGGGATCATATGGATGTTTGTCCCTATTTTGACTCTTGTATTGGGAATCACAATAGGTGTACTAGTAATTGTATGGTTAGAAAGAGAAATATCTGCAGGAATACAACAACGTATTGGGCCTGAATACGCCGGCCCTTTGGGAATTCTTCAAGCTCTAGCAGATGGAACAAAACTGCTTTTCAAAGAGAATATTCTTCCATCTAGAGGAAATACTCGTTTATTCCGTATTGGACCGTCTATAGCAGTCATATCCATTTTACTAAGTTTTTCAGTAATTCCTTTTAGCTCTCGCCTTATTTTAGCCGATCTCAATATCGGTATTTTTTTATGGATTGCCATTTCAAGTATTGCTCCTGTTGGACTTCTTATGTCAGGATACGGATCAAATAATAAATATTCCTTTTTAGGTGGTCTGCGAGCTGCTGCTCAATCGATTAGTTATGAAATACCATTAACTCTATGTGTTTTATCAATATCTCTACGTGCGATTCGTTGAAATATAAACTTTTCTTTTCCCTATTCCTTTCGTTCTATAAAATAAGCTGAATGGATTGAATAGATATCTTCGTTATTTTATTATCCTTCAGGTTGATAAACTAAATTAGATAGTTATATATGAGTGAAAGAAAGCAGCTTATAAATTCGCAGTAAATTAAACAAAAAAAAATTTAATCTCATTTCCTATGTACAAGAGTTAAGTGGAAGAAAACATAAGTGGAAGAAGTCTTTACCCCAAGACGGGTTGATTAGTCAATCTAGCTTGAAGCGGGCTCAAAAGATCAACCGTATAGAGTTTTGGCTATCCTTTGTATAGATTCCCATACATGTATTGCCAAACCAAACGGGGGATTGAACAAAAAAATGAGTGGATGGTTAGGAACACCAAAATACACAAAGGATTAGTAATGGAGATTATGTAAATTATATAAAAAGGATATTTCTGGATAACATAAAAAGAATACTAATTGGGGCTTTAAATTAGTAGAAATGAGTAGGCAGTACTACCCACGATTCCGGTCCAGAGTATGCTCCTATCCACCGATTAAAGTAATGACTATCAGGAACGAAATAATCCTTTACTATTTTTTAGTTTAAGCCCCCATTCGTAATTTTCTCAGATCAGAAAGAAGAATAGGAACGAAAAAGAAAGAATAAAAAATAAATATTTTTTTTTTTTTTATTCTTTCTTTCATATATATAGAGAGATATAATCTGTGTCATGATTTATGAGCTAATGTAATATTTAATTTTTTTCGTAATCGAAAACAATGGGTTGAAATATCTATTGATATTTCTACAAGAAGTATTTTATTGAAGGCTTAAGTTATTACTCAACAAATAAAAATTGAAATTAGTAACGGGCGAGATCAATTCAGAAGCACTTTTTTTATTCTTCATAATATAGCAGACAGAATTCCATTGGTATAATTTTGGACCTTCCAATCCATTTTTTCTCTATCTATTCTACAACCATACGAAGAGAAATAATACTGATTCGGTCCTTAAATTTATTTGTGACCCACGAGGAGCCGTATGAGTTGAAAACCTCATGTACGGTTTTGGACTAGCGATGGGAACAGTGATGTTATCATCGACTATAATTATCTAACAGCTCAAGTACAGTTGATATAGTTGAGGCGCAATCAAAATATGGGGTTTGGGGATGGAATTTGTGGCGTCAGCCAATAGGGTTTATCGTTTTTCTAATTTCTTCTCTAGCAGAATGTGAGAGATTACCTTTTGATTTACCAGAAGCCGAGGAAGAATTAGTAGCAGGGTATCAAACCGAATATTCGGGTATCAAATTTGGTTTATTTTATGTTGCTTCCTATCTAAATCTATTACTTTCTTCCTTATTTGTAACAGTTCTTTACTTGGGGGGTTGGAATATTTCCATTCCGTACGTATTCGTCCCTGAGCTATTTGAAATAAATAAAATGAATGGAATCTTTGGAACGACAATTGGTATCTTTATTACATTAGCTAAAACTTATTTGTTTTTGTTTATTTCTATCGCAACAAGATGGACTTTACCTAGGTTAAGAATGGACCAATTATTAAATCTTGGATGGAAATTTCTTTTACCCATTTCTCTCGGTAATCTATTATTAACAACTTCTTTCCAACTTCTTTCACTGTAAAGAAAAAAAGAATACGAGATTCATGACTTGGTTCAAACAAGAGAAAGAAACAAACATAAAATTATTCATAGATATTCACGATATGTTCCCTATGGTAACTGGGTTCATGAATTATGGCCACCAAACAGTCCGAGCAGCAAGGTACATTGGTCAAGGTTTCATGATTACCTTATCCCACGCAAATCGTTTACCTGTAACTATTCAATACCCTTATGAAAAATTAATCGCATCAGAGCGTTTCCGTGGGCGAATCCATTTTGAATTTGATAAATGCATTGCTTGTGAAGTATGTGTTCGTGTATGCCCTATAGATCTGCCTGTTGTTGATTGGAAATTTGAAACGGATATTAGAAAAAAACGATTGCTTAATTACAGTATTGATTTCGGAATTTGTATATTTTGTGGTAACTGCGTTGAGTATTGTCCAACAAATTGTTTATCAATGACTGAAGAATATGAACTTTCTACTTACGACCGTCACGAATTGAATTATAATCAAATTGCTTTGGGCCGTTTACCAATGTCAGTAATTGACGATTATACAATTCGAACAATTTTGAATTCGCCTCAAAGAAAAACTGAGTAAGTAAACCTCCTATTCTATTAAAGAGAAATTTCCAATTCTTTTAAGGTTCCGTTTTGGTTTAAGTTAAAAGAATATTTGGTTTGACTTAAAAGAATGAGGCCTTTACTCTTTGTTTGGTCAATAAATAAAAATTCAATTACAAATTAACTGGTTGATAAGAATTTCGAATTCATTTTTCTTGAAAATCTATTAATATATTCGTAATTATTTCGAAATATATAGTTTCAAAAAACAAAATACCCTTTCGAACCGAACAAAAAAAAAGAATTAAAAACGAAACAATAATTGTACTTAGATCAATTCACACCTAATAGATTAGGATTTTATTCAATTAGGAACGTATCATAAAAAAAAAATTCCTGGTCGGGTCAATAAGATCATGAAAAGCATTTCGATTTATTTATCTCTTATTTTACATATAATGGATTTGCCTGGACCAATACACGATTTTCTTTTAGTTTTTCTGGGATCGGGTCTTATATTAGGGGGCCTGGGAGTGGTATTACTTACCAATCCAATTTTTTCTGCCTTTTCATTGGGATTGGTTCTTGTTTGTATATCCTTATTCTATATTCTCTCAAATTCTCATTTTGTAGCTGCTGCCCAGCTTCTTATTTATGTGGGAGCCATAAATGTTTTAATCCTATTTGCTGTGATGTTCATGAATGGTTCAGAATATTATAAAAATTTTAATCTGTGGACCATTGGGAATGGCCTTACTTCGTTGATTTGTACAAGTATTCTTGTTTCGCTAATTACTACTATATTAGATACATCATGGTACGGGATTATTTGGACTACAAGATCAAACCAAATTATAGAACAAGATTTGATAAGTAATAGTCAACAAATTGGAATTCATTTAGCAACAGATTTTTTTCTTCCATTTGAATTCATTTCACTAATTCTTTTAGTTGCTTTGATAGGTGCAATTGCTGTGGCTCGTCAGTAATAAATCTTTCTAACTAGGAATAGCAAGCAATCCAAATTAAACTTTTTTCTGTCTTATCGCATCTATTTTCCTTGAATTCTTGTTCGTGTATAAAATATAAAATAGAAATTCGTTTATTCGAGATATTTCCAATATATTCTTTTTGTTATATTCTATTCTAGTCAATCAAATCCGTTGAATTATTGTTCATATTAAAATGAATCGAAATTGATAAGGAGTTGGTCAATGATGCTCGAACATATACTTGTTTTGAGTGCCTATTTATTTTCTATCGGTATTTATGGATTGATCACGAGTCGAAATATGGTTCGGGCCCTTATGTGTCTTGAACTTATACTGAATGCGGTTAATATAAATTTTGTAACATTTTCTGATTTTTTTGATAGTCGGCAATTAAAAGGAAATATTTTATCAATTTTTGTTATAGCTATTGCAGCCGCTGAAGCAGCTATTGGATCAGCTATTGTTTCCTCAATTTATCGTAACAGAAAATCAACGCGTATCAATCAATCAACTTTGTTGAATAAGTAATATTAATAATATTAAATTATAAGATTCACCAATTTGAATTAGCATGTCCAATATGTTGGAATCTACATCATGTTTTCGAAAACGTAAGAAATCAAAGTATCTTGGTCCTTTCTTATGAGTTGATCCCGAAGGAAATTGATTAGAAAATTTCTGGTAAATCGTTGATTCATCTGGTGTTTAACTATAATGATTCATTTACAAGTTTACTAGATTGAAATTTTATGATGTTCAAAAAATTATAGATCCCATGTCACATTCAGTAAAAATTTATGATACATGTATAGGGTGTACTCAATGTGTCCGAGCCTGCCCCACCGATGTGTTAGAAATGATACCTTGGGATGGATGTAAAGCTAAGCAAATTGCTTCCGCTCCAAGAACAGAAGACTGTGTTGGTTGTAAGAGATGTGAATCCGCTTGTCCAACAGATTTCTTGAGCGTTCGAGTTTATTTATGGCATGAAACAACTCGAAGTATGGGTCTAGCTTATTGATACGTTCCCGAAAACCCCACTTGAATACATTTTGAATCCATTTTATTTTTTTTTTACTGAAAAAACCCGTGCTCAAAAAAAATCTTTTTTGAGCACGGGTTTTTCTGGTCCAAGTGCATCTTGTCTTTACCACGAATTATTTTCCTTGGTTAACAATAATTGTAGTTTTACCAATATCTGCAGGTTCTTTAATTTTCTTTCTTCCTCATAGAGGAAATAAGCTAATTAAGTGGTATACTATGTGTATATGCATATTTGAACTCCTTCTAACAACCTATGCATTTTGTTATCATTTCCGATTGGACGATCCATTAATCCAGCTGGAGGAAGATTATAAATGGATAAATTTTTTTGATTTTTACTGGAGATTGGGAATAGATGGACTTTCTATAGGGCCCATTTTACTGACAGGATTTATCACTACTTTAGCTACTTTGGCGGCTTGGCCAGTTACTCGAGATTCGCGATTATTCCATTTCTTGATGCTAGCAATGTACAGTGGTCAAATAGGATCATTTTCTTCTCGAGACCTTTTACTTTTTTTCATCATGTGGGAGTTCGAATTAATTCCCGTTTATCTACTTCTATCCATGTGGGGGGGAAAGAAACGTCTGTACTCGGCTACAAAATTTATTTTGTACACTGCGGGGGGTTCCATTTTTTTATTAATAGGAGTTTTGGGTATCGGTTTATACGGTTCTAATGAACCAACATTAAATTTTGAAACATTAGCTAATCAATCGTATCCTGTCGCACTGGAAATCATATTCTATATTGGATTTCTTATTGCTTTTGCTGTCAAATCGCCGATTATACCCTTACATACGTGGTTACCAGACACCCATGGGGAGGCACATTACAGTACTTGTATGCTTCTAGCCGGAATTTTATTAAAAATGGGAGCGTATGGATTAGTTCGCATCAATATGGAATTATTACCCCACGCTCATTCCATATTTTCTCCCTGGTTGATAATAGTGGGTACAATGCAAATAATTTATGCAGCTTCAACATCTCTTGGTCAACGGAATTTAAAAAAAAGAATAGCCTATTCCTCCGTATCTCATATGGGTTTCATAATTATAGGAATTGGCTCTATAACTGATACGGGACTCAACGGAGCTATTTTACAAATAATATCTCATGGATTTATCGGTGTGCTGCACTTTTTTTCTTGGCAGGAACGAGTTATGATAGAATGCGTCTTTTTTATCTCGACGAAATGGGTGGAATGGCTATTCCGATTCCAAAAATATTTACGATGTTCAGTATCTTATCGATGGCTTCTCTTGCATTACCGGGCATGAGTGGTTTTGTTGCAGAGTTGATAGTCTTTTTTGGAATAATTACCAGCCAAAAATATTTTTTAATGCCAAAAATACTAATTACTTTCGTAATGTCAATTGGAATGATATTAACTCCTATTTATTCATTATCTATGTCACGTCAAATGTTCTATGGATACAAGCTATTTAATGCTCAAAGTTCTTATTTTTTTGATTCTGGACCACGAGAGTTATTTGTTTCGATCTCTATCTTTCTACCAGTAATAGGTATTGGTATTTATCCGGATTTTGTCCTCTCATTATCAGGTGAGAAGGTCGAAACTATTCTATATAATTATTTTTATAGATAGTTTTGATGAATAAAACAAAAAATCAAAAAGTAATCCTATGATTTTTAAAATTGTTCGTTGTACAGTGAAAAAAAAAAGAAAGAAGTCTTTTTTCTTCTCTTAAGTTTAAGTTAAGTAAAAAAAGGTAAAAGAATTAAATTGAATTTTAATCAGACATCTTTGGCTTTTGTTAGAACCTTTTGAATCAAGTAGTGGAGTGATTCAAAAGGTTCTTGACAGCTTACAATAAGTTTTCTTATATATACGCTGTCCTATCTTAGTATTTGTTAGGCTTAGCCTTTTTATTCAATTCAATTAGATGTTAATGTAAATGAACCATAACTATGTAAACCTATTCCTAATAGATTGACCCCAAAATAGCATATCCAAATTATAAGAAATCCCATAGAAGCCACAAGTGCGGAATTTACACCTTCCAAATTTTTATTTGTTCGGGTATGTAAATAAATCGCGAATACGGTCCAAGTAATAAATGCCCAAGTTTCCTTTGGGTCCCAATTCCAATATGATCCCCACGCCTCATTAGCCCATACGGCTCCCGAAAGAATTCCTATGGTTAAAAAGATAAACCCGAGACTAATAATACGATAACTCCAACGATCCAATTGTTGAGTCAATTGATACCTGTAAAAATTTTTAGAAGAAAGAAAATAAGTGTTTAATAAAACATTGCTTCTTTCATTCATGTATTGGATTTCGCCAAACGAAAATGACTGATTTAATAAATTATTGTTTTTACCAATAATTTTTATGGCTTTTCGAAATGTAATGACTAGAAGAGCTACTGATAATAATGATCCACATAAAAGAGCTGCATAGCCTAATACCATCATACTTACGTGCATCATTAACCACTGGGATTGGAGAGCAGGCGCTAATATTGCGGATTGATGCATTTTGGTTAAAAGACCCGAAGTGGCAAAGCCTTGGGTAAAAATAACACTTGGTGCGGTTATTGCGCTTAAATCATTTTTACGCTTTTTAAAATAGTAAACCATATGAATAAGGGAGAAACCCCATGAAAGAAAGATTAATGATTCATATAAATCACTTAATGGGAAATGTCCTGAATAAATCCAACGAGTGACTAATAATCCTGTTATACAGAAAAAGGTAACTATCATGCCCTTTTCTGATGAATCATATAGTCCTACGACTTCATCGACTAATAAGAATAAGGTTAAAAAATGAATTGTAATTACAATTGAAACGACCGAAAAGGATATATGAGTTAATATATGCTCTAAAGTTGAAAAAATCATAAGAATTCTGAAAAAAGCGAGGGTTTCTAGATTTTATGGAATGGAAATCAGGAATTAAATTCATTATAGGACTTATTCTATCTCTTTTAGAAGATACTATGCCGCTACTCGGACTCGAACCGAGATGCTCTAGCACTGCTTCCTAAGAGCAGCGTGTCTACCGATTTCACCATAGCGGCTTGCTCGAAATCATAATAAGCCATTTTTTATTCAATCGTCGAGATTGAAGGTGAAGGGGTCAATTCAATGTAAAATGTAAAAGAAGCATTTAATTTAAATTGATGAATAAAAACTCGTTTAAATAGCAATTTGAAGGTTCAAAAAGAATCTTTATTATTTATCGTTTTATTTAATTATCCTTTTTTTTATTTAATATTTAATTTAATATTTAATTATTTCAACAGAGATTTTATAGTTTGTGTTTTCCTAAAAGAGAACTCCTCTATTGTAACTAAACTAACTAGTTGTAACTTCAATTCATAGATAGAATTCAACAAAAAAATGTTCTTTATCATTTTAATTTTTTAATGATTCATCTCTCATTCTTTTATATGATTTTTATGAATCTATAAAAAAAAAAATGCTTATCAATTGAATGAATAAATGAATGAAAAAATATTATTTTTAGAGATCACAATTTCAGCACCACATCCAATGATTTCAAAAGATTTATGTAATTTGCATAGCTTTGTATTAATCGTTAGGATTTTGCGTTTTAAGGATTTATCAAACCAACTAGATATTGGGTTGTACACGTTACGTTATATAAAAAGCGTTTCGATTCCTGTCATAATTGTACCATACTTCAAAAAAGTATTTCGAATTTCGAATTCTAAAAATATGTCTTGATTCATCTTCTTATACAAACATAGAATTTTTTTAGATCATTTTAAATTGATACATTATTTGTATATCCACTAAATTATAAAGGGAGTTTTCTCAATTGGGTTGAAAGCAAGGGAAGGATATATAGTAATTCAGAGAAATAATGATTCATAAAGTTACAAAATTGAAACTTAATGGATTAGTTTCAACAACCCAGTTAAAGCTCTTATATATATGTGCTCCGATATAGCTATAGTATAAATATACAAATTTTTATTATTTAATTATTTAATTATTTATTATTATAAATTGAAATTGAATATTATAAAAATAACAAATTATTATAACACTAAGATACCAAATGGGGCGATGGGGAAAATGAGAATCCCCATCCCGGAAATGAAAAAAAAAAAGATATTCAAAAAAGAAAACCTTTGTATCTTATTCGAGTTAAACCAATTCAGATTAAAAAAAAATTATTTGTCGTACAAAAAAACTTTTTGAATTACCCGTAAAAATAGATCTCGATAATGAAAAAGCTTTCAACGCCGCCCAATATCCTTTCTTTTTCCAAACATTTTTTCGAATACGCTTTTTTGATGTAGAAGTACGTTTTTTTGGAACTGCCATTCAAAAAAAAGGTTATTTAGTGCTATAGTTGGATGTCAAAGACATCTATTTTTAAAACAAAATGATCGGTGTCTTTATGTCATTATTTATCTATTCCTATAGATTTTCTAGATTAATAGATTTTCTAGATTATAATTATCTATATACTACTATATAAATTTCATAAGAACTAAATAGAGATGGGAAAATAACATAAAATGCTTCTATTCTAGAAAAAAAAAAAAAAAAAAATATGATATAACCTTTTTTTATTTATATTCCATACACTATCCAGAAAAAAAGAAGAATTTGTATTTAATTTATTGGTACCTTTCTTTTTTATATCTCCATTCAAATCTATAGGATAGATTAGGATCTATTATGATATATAAATTGAATTGATGAAATCAAAAAAACGTAAAAAAGAGTCTTTCCTTCTCTATCTCTGCCTATTTTTTTTGTCGTCCTACATTTATAATTTATACATCTCCATTTATACACGAAAAATACATCAAAACAAAAAAATGTAAAAAAACCATTTTATTTACCTAATAAAAAACAAACTTGAATTTTTTTCTATTAATTGGTAATTGGTCAAGCTCGAAGAGAGAGTATGCCCAATTTTCATTTTCAATCAAATTCGAATGAGACTCGTAATTAATCTGTTAAAGGATACATAATTTTGAAAAAAAAAAAGAATATTTTTTTTTTCCATTAGTAACTCGGTGATATCATTTGATTACTTCTAACTTCGAAATTTGAATATTTTTGAAATATTTGAGAAAGATTAAAAGATTAATAATAGAAAATTCCAGTTAACTTTGTAATATCTTGATTGTATTATTGCTCCCTTTCCATCAAAAGAGATAAGAGCCGGTGAATCAGAAACGATTAATTAAGAAAGAATAAGAAAAAAGTTTTTATGGAGCATACATATCAATATTCATGGATCATACCTTTTGTGCCACTTCCAATTCCTATTTTAATAGGAATGGGACTCCTACTTTTTCCGACGGCAACAAAAAATCTTCGTCGTATGTGGGCTTTTCCCAATATTTTATTGTTAAGTATAGTTATGATTTTTTCGGTCGATCTGTCTATTCAGCAAATAAATAGAAGTTCTATCTATCAATATGGATGGTCTTGGACCATCAATAATGATTTTTCTTTCGAGTTTGGCTACTTTATTGATTCACTTACCTCTATTATGTCAATATTAATCACTACTGTTGGAATTTTTGTTCTTATTTATAGTGACAATTATATGTCTCATGATCAAGGATATTTGAGATTTTTTGCTTATATGAGTTTATTCAATACTTCAATGTTGGGATTAGTTACTAGTTCTAATTTGATACAAATTTATATTTTTTGGGAATTGGTTGGAATGTGTTCTTATCTATTAATAGGGTTTTGGTTCACACGACCTGTTGCGGCAAACGCTTGTCAAAAAGCGTTTGTAACTAATCGGATAGGCGATTTTGGTTTATTATTAGGAATCTTAGGTTTTTATTGGATAACGGGAAGTTTCGAATTTCAAGATTTGTTCGAAATATTTAATAACGTGATTTATAATAATGAGGTTCATTTTTTATTTGTTACTTTATGTGCCTCTTTATTATTTGCCGGCGCAGTTGCTAAATCTGCGCAGTTTCCCCTTCATGTATGGTTACCTGATGCCATGGAGGGGCCTACTCCTAT
>NW_028322914.1:55000-59325 GCF_047325235.1 Durio zibethinus | reverse complement strand
TCTCTCAGTCAGATCTTTTATCTTTTTTTCTGTTAATGAATAATTTGTCCGCTCCATAGATTGAATTTGAAGGGATGATTCGTCAATCATCTTATTACTGATTATCGAATCTTTTTTAGTTTCGCCCAAATCTTTTTTAGTTTCGCCCAATTCTTCTCTCAACTCCAAAACTGGATTTCTTTTTGAAAGTTTTTTTTATTATTCCCTTTACAAATGGAATTTTTGTTTCTCCTGAGACTTTTCGAAACAATTTTTTTCCTTTTTTAAAAATTTTCCATTTTTCACTTTTTTTTTCTAGTTCGTTAAAAATAGGCTGAAAAAACGAAGGCCGTCTTCGAGGAGGACCGCAAGGTAAGTCACTTTCCAGTCCACAAGCTGTTAAAAAGCAAAAATCATTCTTTTTAACTTTCTTTTTTTTCATTGGATCTTTATGCTTTTTTTTCATTGGATCTTTATGCTTTTTTTTCATTGGATCTTTATGAGAGGGTTTCAGTTTAGATCCGCGCCAAGGTTTCAGGCGAAAAGGATATAGGATCTTGATCTGGATACCTTCTGATAACCAATTTTTTGGAAAGTCTTTTGTGGAGAATTGAAGACCATTATAAGTGCATTTAACATGTATTTCTCGCTTCCAACCCTTGAAATCCGTGGACCACTCAGGAATTTGAAATAATAATATACGGACAATGTTTTTAGCTATTATCAATGAAGGTAATAGAATATATTTTCTAAAAATCGATTGGGCTATTAACATGATGCCCCTTGGTCCTTGACCAAAAAAGACGATATCCCAAAATTCTGCTGCGTCCAGCAGGAAGTCATCTGCCTCTGACTCTTGTCTTCTTTTTTCTTTCTCTTTTTTGTCTCCTTTTTGTATCTCTTCTATGCTTTCTCTTCTTTTTTCTTCCTCTTTGTCTCTTTCTTGTATCTTTTCTATGCTTTCTCTTATCTCTTCGTCTTCTTCTCTTATGTCCTCCTCATTTTCTGTATAATCAGAAATTTGTGATTCTTTGTTTTTCCATATCCAATTTCGAGATATTAGTTTTATCAGCCAAGAAATATCAGAATACAAAGATCTGAACACTCTGAAGAAGAGGCTGTCTACTCTGTCAAAAAAAAGTGGGGAATGCACATTTGATTGAAACAGTTCCCCATTAATTATTTTACGTCTTTGGGCACGCACGGCACCTTTTATTATGTCTCGACGAAAATTCGGTTCTGGCGAATATTCCATCAAAGATAGGTCGTTTTCTATATCGTTTGGTAGAAAAAAATCATCCTTTAACTCCTCCTTAGAAAAAACTATTGCGTACCGGAAGATTCTTGAACGAATTGCATAATCTGTTATCATGTGTTCCTCGCCTCCTCTATGGTGTTGTTCGAAAATGTCGAGTAGTTTGTATGACCATCGAGGAACTTCTTTACTTATTTCTTTTATTCCATTACTTATTTCTTTTATTCCATTAGATTTTTTTATAATTGTTTGATTGTCGGGATTAGTTATAACTATATTGCATAAAAATTTCAAAATTTTGACTCGATCCTCGGAATCGATATTTCCCTGTTCATCTTCTGTTTCTGTCAATAAAGAAAGTTCTTTTTCTGTTGATAATGATTTGAGTGTATCTATTGTCTGTTCATCTTCTGTTTCTGTCAATAAAGAAAGTTCTTTTTCTGTTGATAATGATTTGAGTGTATCTATTGTCTGTTCATCTTCTGTTTCTGTCAATAAAGAAAGTTCTTTTTCTGTTGATAATGATTTGAGTGTATCTATTGTCTGTTCATCTTCTGTTTCTGTCAATAAAGAAAGTTCTTTTTCTGTTGATAATGATTTGAGTGTATCTATTGTCTGTTCATCTTCTGTTTCTGTCAATAAAGAAAGTTCTTTTTCTGTTGATAATGATTTGAGTGTATCTATTGTCTGTTCATCTTCTGTTTCTGTCAATAAAGAAAGTTCTTTTTCTGTTGATAATGATTTGAGTGTATCTATTGTCTGTTCAAATTCGTAATAATCAGTAGCAAGAAGTATAACATGAATCTTATTTATCCAAAACGGATCCGTGTTTGTTTTTTCACTTAAAGGTGAAAACAATTTTTTTGATTCTTCCGCGGTAGGGTCCCTGCAAGAAAGGATCATATATTTTAGGCAAGTATTTTATTTTAGTTTCATTATTAGTTTCATTATTAGTTTCATTATTAGTTTCATTATTTCTTTTAGTTTCATTATTTCTTTTAGTTTCATTATTTCTTTTAGTTTCATTATTAGTTTCATTATTAGTTTCATTATTAGTTTCATTATTTCTTTTAATTTCATTATTTCTTTTAGTTTCATTATTAGTTTCATTATTAGTTTCATTATTAGTTTCATTATTAGTTTCATTATTAGTTTCAGTAGTAGTTTCTTCATTATTAGTTTCATTATTAGTTTCATTATTAGTTTCATTATTAGTTTCTTCATTAGTTTCATAATTAGAAAATCGAGTCCTTTTTTCAAGTATGCCCAGATCAAAAGATTCCTTATATAAATATTCCTTATCTAAATATTCGACTCTCTTTATAAACTCCTTACTTAAATTTATTCTTTTTAGTTCATTGATAAAACTCCAATCAGTATACGATTCGTCAGAAAACAATTCTTCTGGTGTGAAAAAATCTATTTGTTTTTGTACCATTTCTCCAAAAGCTGCTAAACTAGGTGGATATGTAAAAGAGATTTTTTCTTTTCCATCACTTCGACATGTATAAAAAAAATATTGTGACATTTCATTTTTTAGAGCATTGTCAAACCGATTATTTTTTATATATCGCCAAGGTCGATTCCGTTGTTTATAATCAAAAATAAGCGTCACAAGAGGTTTTTCAAACCATAATAATTTTTTATATTCTTTTTTTTCTGATATTATTTCTAACTTCGAATTTTCCTGATTCCCATCCAGATAAGAAGTTTCATAAACTGGGCTATTTTTATAGTCGGTCTCTTTCGAAAAAGGGTAATAAGAAAGATTTTCTTTGGTGGATACCTGTTCCTCCCCCCCTTTGGAAATAGTTTCTATTTCTATGTTTGTTTCTTCCTCCCTTTCCTCCAATTCCTTCAATTCCTCCAATTCCTGCCCTTTTCTTCGGCTTTGATGAATTCCTGTCAGTTTCTTAGTCAGCATGTGTGACGGTTTTCTACCTATAGAGTAAAGACAGGTAATAAAAAAGAGAAGAGTAAAGATTCGAGGAATAGACTTTGTAAGTTCGAATATAAGATGCCTATTAGATCGAATAACTATATAATACCTAAGAAAAGTCCTTTTTTGTATCCAGGCTAATACCACTCCAACCCATTTCATTAATAAAATTTTTTGTATCCAGACTAATACCAATCCAACCCATTTCATTAATAAAATATGACCAATTAAAAAACCAACAAAACTACTTATTACAAATAACATATTGGTGTTGTATCGAAACATATAAATGTTGACTAATCTGGCTAACATTGGACTTGGTAAAATGAAATGGTTGACTAATTGAAAAATTAAATTATGCAGGAATACACATTGAATCCTAAGATTACGCATTGAATTTCCGGCAGTCTCTCCTGCATAATAATCAAAAAAATCAAAATAGTCTTTGTCATTGTTCCAGAAGTAATAAAACCAAAGATACGGTAGAACTAGGACATTTAGTAGATGAGGTCTAATCAATGCTAAATGCAGAGGCTCATAGTAGATCGATATGAACAGCATGAGCTGTCCCATAAGAAAGCCAGTTGTTGCTGCTGCCCTCTTCTCGTTTCCTTCTTCTCCTTGTTCCATAACCCAAGTTTGTACAAGGAGGAGATAAGAGGGACCTAGGGATAATGTGGTCAGAAATCCATAATAGAGTCCGACCACAAGGACTGACAGGACTGAATTGATTATCCTCATGAATAAGGATATTAGATTACTCGGTATAAACGATTTGAAAATCATAAGAAACCCCCTAATTTTTTTTTTTTTGTTTTTTTTTTTTCTGGATTATTCATTATTATATGATATTATTCTCATCTGATTATTCATTTTGTCAATATAGTTTTTTTTTTTTTGCGTCTTTGATTAATTTGATGTTTATTTTTATGAACCAATGAAATACTTATAGTTTGATATAGAATAAATTGTCCATCAATTTCTACATACCGGCGAATCGGTTCGATAATCAATACTCCTTATTATATGATATTATTATATATATGATTATTCATTTTGTCAATATAGTTTTTTTTTTTGCGTCTTTGATTAATTTCATGTTTATTTTTATGAACCAATGAAATACTTATAGTTTGATATAGAATAAATTGT
>NW_028322914.1:5000-50000 GCF_047325235.1 Durio zibethinus | reverse complement strand
TGAGTTAACCCGACAACTGAAATAGATATTGAAAGAGTAAATATTCGCCCGCGAAAATTTTATTTTCATTTTAAAAATTTTATTTTCATTTTTTTTTTTTATTTTCATTTTAAAAATTTTATTTTCATTTTATTTGATTGTTAAATTTTTGTCGATCCGAGATGAATATGATAAAAAAAGACAAAACAAAATAAAGATTCGTTATAACATTATAACAAAAACAAGATAAGACATTATCTATAAATAGAATCCATGTTTAATTACTTATATATATATCCAATATATATCCAAACAAGATATACAAATTTATAATAGATCAGATAAAATCTCAAATAGATCAGATAAAATCTCAAAGCAAAGAATCCCAGGATTCAATCTATTATTCAGTAACTACCTATATATCTTAAGAATAAAATAAAATATTTTTTAGTCATTTTTTTCGCGAGGAGCTGGATGAGAAGAAACTCTCATGTCCAGTTCTGTAGTAGAGATGGAATTAATAAACAACCATCAACTATAACCCAAAAAGAACCAGATTTCGTAACCAACATAGAGGAAGAATGAAAGGAATATCTTATCGAGGTAATCGCATTTGTTTCGGTAGATATGCTCTTCAAGCACTTGAACCCGCTTGGATTACATCTAGACAAATAGAAGCGGGGCGCCGCGCAATGACACGAAATGTACGCCGTGGTGGAAAAATATGGGTACGTATATTTCCAGACAAACCAGTTACGGTAAGATCTACAGAAACACGTATGGGTTCGGGGAAAGGATCTCCCGAGTATTGGGTAGCTGTCGTTAAACCGGGCAGAATACTTTATGAAATGAGCGGAGTAGCCGAAAATATAGCAAGAAAGGCTATTTCAATAGCGGCGTCCAAAATGCCTATAAAAACTCAATTCATTATTTCAGGATAGGAATATAGAACCAAAGGAAAGAAGTCTTGGGAATAAAAAAAACAATTGCGGGTTTCCTTTTTTTTTTTTTTTTGACAAACAATATTTCTTTTTTTCTTCGTCCTTTGTTCCATTGAAAGAAGAGATTAAAAAAAATGATTCAACCTCAGACCCATTTGAATGTAGCAGATAACAGCGGGGCCCGAGAATTAATGTGTATTCGAGTCATAGGAGCTAGTAATCGCCGATATGCTCATATTGGTGACGTTATTGTTGCTGTGATCAAGAAAGCAGTACCAAAGGCACCTCTAGAAAGATCAGAAGTGATCAGAGCTGTAATTGTACGTACTTGTAAAGAACTCAAACGCGACAACGGTATGATAATACGATATGATGACAATGCTGCAGTTGTCATTGATCAAAAAGGAAATCCAAAAGGAACTCGAATTTTTGGTGCGATCGCCGGGGAATTGAGACAGTTAAATTTCACTAAAATAGTTTCATTAGCTCCTGAGGTATTATAAGACGAGACCTCAATTCAATATAGTTATAGTATTTAAATTAGAGTATTTAAATGACATAGATTAATTAGTAGATTGTGTCTCACGTATATACCTTTACTAAGTAAAAAAAAAAAAAGAACATGTTGGTTATATCAAAATTCGGGAGCAACAATAATTTTAGTTTACCATGGGTAAGGACACTATTGCTGACATAATAACTTCTATACGAAATGCTGACATGAATAGAAAAGGAACGATTCGAATAGGATCTACTAACATCACTGAAAACATTGTTAAAATACTTTTACGAGAAGGTTTTATCGATAACATAAGGAAACATCGGGAAAGAAACAAATATTTTTTGGTTTTAACCCTACGGCATAGAAGGAATAGGAAAGGACCATATAGAACTATTTTAAATTTACGACGGATCAGTCGACCCGGTCTACGAATCTATTCTAACTATCAACAAATTCCTAGAATTTTAGGCGGGATGGGGATTGTAATTCTTTCTACTTCTCGGGGTATAATGACAGACCGGGAGGCTCGACTAGAAGGAATCGGCGGAGAAATTTTGTGTTATATATGGTAATCTGTCTAACATCCGAATTGTATCCGAATCCGAAACTTTCCATTTGTGAAAAAAAAAAGCACGGGTTGTCTAATAGAACTCCTCCTGCCCTACAGTAGTTGATACGTCAAGGAAGTTTTACCTGGAATAAAAGAACAAAAATGGATTCATGGAGGTTTAATTAGTGAATCACGTCCACTCCAGATTCCTTTAGATAATGAAGATCTGATTCTAGGTTATGTTTCAGGAAGGGTCCGATCGAGTTTTATACGTATACCACCGTGGGATAGAGTCAACAAAAGTGAAGTAAGTGCTTATGATTCAACCAGGGGGCGTATAATTTATAGACTCCGCAACAAGGATTCGAACGATTAGGTAGTTTTTTCAACTTCAAGATTCCTTTCAGGGGGATCCAATTCAAGGTTCAAAAATTTCAAGAAACTTATTTTCTTCCAATAAGTAGATTCGGAAAAATTTAAGGAATAACAACTATGAAAATAAGGGCTTCCGTTCGTAAAATTTGTGAAAAATGTCGACTAATCCGTAGGAGGGGACGAATTGTCGTAATTTGTTCCAACCCGAGACATAAACAGAGACAAGGATAATCTTTCTATTCTAAAAAGAACTCCTTAAAGTTAAAGAAAAGAAACTAATCTTAAAGAAAGCGATGAACAAATAAAAATAGAAGATCTGTTTTGACATGAAATGGATATATCCATATATCTCTGACTTATCCTTATGAAATGATAAAATATGGCAAAACCTATACCAAAAGTTGGTTCACGTAGGAATGGGCGCAGTAGTGCACGGAAAAGTGCACGTAGAATACCAAAAGGAGTTATTCATGTTCAAGCAAGTTTCAACAATACCATTGTTACTATTACAGATGTACGGGGTCAGGTAATTTCTTCTTCCTCCGCCGGTACTTGTGGATTCAAGGGTCCAAGAAGAGGGACTCCTTTTGCTGCTCAAACCGCAGCGAGAAATGCTATTCGAGCAGTAGTAGACCAAGGTATGCGACGAGTGGAAGTTCTGATAAAAGGTCCTGGTCTCGGAAGAGATGGAGCATTACGAGCTATTCGTAGAAGTGGTATACTATTAAGTTTCGTACGGGATGTAACCCCTATGCCACATAATGGCTGTAGACCTCCTAAAAAAAAACGTGTGTAGAAATAAACACTAAAGAGATTTCAAGAGAAATAAATGATTCAATGATCTGATCAAATAAAATAATATTACTATGGTTCGAGAGAAAGTAAAAGTCTCTACTCGGACACTGCAGTGGAAGTGTGTTGAATCAAGAACAGATAGTAAGCGTCTTTATTATGGACGCTTTATTCTGTCTCCACTTATGAAAGGCCAAGCCGACACAATAGGCATTGCGATGCGAAGAGCTTTGCTTGGAGAAATAGAAGGAACATGTATTACACGTGCAAAATCTGAGAAAATACCACACGAATATTCTACCATAGTAGGTATTCAAGAATCAGTACATGAAATTTTAATGAATTTAAAAGCAATTGTATTGAGAAGTAATTTGTATGGAACTCGTAACGCCTTTATTTGTGCCAAGGGTCCCGGATATGTAACTGCTCAAGACATCATCTTACCGCCTTCTGTGGAAATCGTTGATAATACACAGCATATAGCTAGCCTAACCGAACCAATTGATTTGTGTATTGGATTACAAATCGAGAGAAATAGAGGATACGGTATAAAAACGCCAAAGAACTTTCACGACGGAAGTTATCCTATAGATGCTGTATTCATGCCTGTTCGAAATGCGAATCATAGTATTCATTGTTATGGGAATGATAATGAAAAACAGGAGATACTTTTTCTAGAAATATGGACAAATGGAAGTTTAACTCCTAAAGAAGCACTTCATGAAGCCTCTCGGAATTTGATTGATTTATTTATTCCCTTTCTAGATGCGGAAGAAGAAAACTTACATTTAGAAAACAATCAACACAACGTTACTTTACCTTTTTTTCCTTTTCATGATAGATTAGCTAAACTAAGAAAAAAGAAAAAAGAAATAGCATTGAAATATATTTTTATTGACCAATCAGAATTGCCTCCCAGGATCTATAATTGTCTCAAAAAGTCCAATATACATACATTATTGGACCTTTTGAATAACAGTCAAGAAGACCTTATGAAAATTGAACACTTTCGCATAGAAGATGTAAAACAAATATTGGGCATTCTAGAAAAGAAGTAGAAAAGCATTGCGAAATTGATTTACCAAAATTTTAAATCCATTGGATTTAGGATTTATTTCATTTTTTTTTTTTTTACTTTAGAAAATTAGAAAAAAAAAAAAAAAACGAAAATGGATTTTGAACCTTCAGCACAATCCATATATTGGGACCAGAATTGAATAAATGTATCTAGGGAGAATTCACTTTGACTTTGAAGTGACTACTCCCTAGATACGCACATCATGATATTTTATTTTAAAATTGATTCAATTTAAAAAAGACCTAAAGTTAGGGATTTATCAATCGGTAATGTTGCTCCAATACCCAACCAAAGGGCCACCGCAGTACCAATCAAAAAAACGGTTGTCGCTACTGGACGACGAAATGGATTTTGGAATTTATTAACATTTTCCAAAAAAGGTACTGTTAATAATCCCGCAGGTACTGAAACCATTAAAAGAACACCCAATAACTTGTTAGGTACTGTACGAAGTATTTGAAATACAGGAAAGAAATACCATTCAGGTAATATTTCCAAAGGAGTTGCAAATGGATCCGCGGGTTCACCAATCATTGAAGGTTCTAGAACCGCTAAGCCTACGTTACAAGCAATAGTACCGAGAATTACTACTGGAAAAATATATAAAAGATCATTGGGCCATGCGGGTTCCCCATAATAATTATGACCCATACCTTTAGCTAATTTAGCTCTTAATACAGGATCGTTCAAGTCAGGTTTTTTTGTTATTAGGATAGGTGAATTTTTCTAGATCCATCCCCCGAAGGAACCGGACATGATAATTTTTCATCATCCGGCTCAAGCAAAAATCAATCGAATCAAATGGATACAAACGGATACATATAAAATGAATCTATATGTTATCCACACATATATGAATGATTTCATATGTAAGAAAAAAGTTACCTGATTCCATTTTACGAAGTTGCAACTATACATTCCAAGGAATGCCATTTTTACAGGTAAATGCTCAATACCCAAGTAGGCGTACAAAGTTGATCGTGATCAAGTGCTTTCTGGGTCGTCTTAGGCCTTGCGATTCACCTTTATCCCAAAAATATATCGAGATTTTTTACATACAAAGGATTTACTTGTTACTAATATAGTCTAGCCTTTGCTCTTCTTTAGATCCCTTGTTTCACTCCGATAGTATAATAATAATAAATCGGGTCGATGCAGAAGAAATGAATGTATTTTCATACTATTAAGATAAGAAAGTAAAAAAAAAATAAAAATAAATAAATAAAATCTAATTTGCATTATGCCAAATCACTTATTCTACTGGATCTTACGGAGCCCTGTTCATACACGACATCGTCAGGTCTGATCATAGAAAAGATTCTCTTCAAGCGAACCAGCCTATCCTTTGTATGGGGCTTACACGGTGGTTGGAACAAAGACACATTTGGTTGTGAATTCCAATGTAGCAGATAAAGGCATATTTCTGCATGGCCCAATCAATAGTTCAAGTCACACACTCCCATAATCCATTTTCTCTTCGGGGAATTCCCTTCAACTATTCATGTCATATCAAATAAATAATAGAATATTGTGGAGTTGAAAGGAAATATCCAAATACATGTCTTATTTTTTTTTTTTTTTCAACAATCCATATTTGTAGCAATGAAATACTATTGTTCCTCCCCCAAGTAATAAGATAAATGATTGGCAAGTAATAAGATAAATGATTGGTTACAATATAGCTATGGTCTATATTCTCTATAAAGGACCAGAAATGCCTTGCTTACGTATCATTAGGAAATGCATTAACATAAATACAGCAGTAAGAAGGGGTAATACAAAAGTGTGTAAACTATAAAAACGGGTCAAAGTGGATTGTCCCACACTAGCACTTCCACGCAATAACTCTACCAAAGGCGATCCTATTACCGGAATAGCTTCCGGAACGCCTGTTACGATTTTGACTGCCCAATAACCAATTTGGTCCCAAGGTAAGGAATAACCTGTTACACCAAAAGATGCAGTCAACACAGCCAGAACCACGCCTGTAACCCAAGTCAATTCGCGAGGTTTTTTAAAACCACCAGTGAGATAGACACGAAATACGTGCAGGATCATCATTAAGACCATCATACTTGCCGACCATCGATGAACTGATCGGATTAACCAACCAAAGTTAGCTTCAGTCATTATGTATTGAACAGAAGTAAAAGCCTCAGTAACGGTTGGACGATAGTAAAAAGTCATAGCAAATCCTGTAGCTACTTGTACCAAAAAACAAGTAAGCGTAATTCCTCCTAGACAATAAAATATGTTAACATGAGGAGGAACATATTTACTAGTTATATCATCTGCAATCGCCTGAATCTCGAGGCGTTCTTCGAACCAATCATAGACTTTATTGAGATAGGTAAACCAAGAGGACTCCCCCCCTGAGAACCGTATATGAGAATTTCATCTCGTACAGCTCAAACAAAAACACCCAAATAATAGCTGAAACGGATATGGAATAGAAAGTTTGAAACTTCTTAATCTTTTCATTCAATTTTATCTGAAGACACAAAAGAGTAAAAATCCGAAAGCTCTTTTTTGTAGTTGTAATTATAATGCCAAAAAATCAAGTCGGCGCATTCGTCTTTATGTTGATCAGGCCTCTTGAATCTTCTATTTACCTACTTATTTCTTTTCTTTTTCTTTGCTTTGATTTGTTATTTATATGGAATGTGGCTTTATTCTTGTTTTCTTTATTTTTAATAGGAATTCTCTTGTTAAGACCCTATGAATCAATTGAAACTTCAGATTCATACCAGAACCGCGATGATTCAATAAAACCTTCAAACTAAGTCCAAAGATTCTTTGAGTAAGAATTATTGGATCATCACTTATTCAATGAATAGAATAGATATAATAAATAAAAATACAAAGAAAAGAAAGGTTTGTCCTTTGATCAAAATAAGCATAAACTAAATGAGAGTTTGAAAGAAGAAAAAATTTCTCGATTTATAAATAAAAAACCTCTTTCTTTGAAAATTTTTTTTTTTTTTGAGTCCGGCCGCGAGGTTTGAATATTAAGTATGAATCATAGTTCGAATACTTCGTGATCCATTTCATATATTCCGTGCTCCAGATACTAGAATGGCTATCCGACGGGATAAAACTATCTCGATCAAGAGGACAGACCCATTTTCTGTACTATCAATAGGATCAATTATAACAAGTCACACACTCATATTCCGGAAATACAGAAACAAAAAAAATTTCGCGGTCGAACTACCAAAATAGAATGGGCTAAAAAAAATCCGAGAACTAAAAGTTTCACTTTTTGTATTGAAAAGCGAGGCTTCGTGGTTCTTGTGAATCTAATTCAGCGAAATTCCATCCAGTAAAACGGAAGAATTATAAATCTCCAAAATAATAGATAAGAATATCGAAAATAAAGCCATTGCGACACCCATCAAAGGAGTCGTTCCCCATCCAGGAGCTACTTTACCATATTCCGAATTCAATGGTTTCAAAAAATCCCCTACAACAGTTCGTCTTGGACCAGATCTAGAACTACCCTCAACGGTTTGTGTAGCCATAAATCTTATTTTGTATTCAGTGAGATCTGTTGACTTTGTATATCATTCCGCTGTAAATAAACGATCTTATCATAGATCCATTGTGATCTTGAAATTATATTTATATTTATATTATTTATATTTATATTTATATATATTATTTATATAATTATATAATAATGGAAACAGCAACTTTAGTCGCCATCTCTATATCTGGTTTACTTGTAAGTTTTACTGGGTACGCCTTATATACTGCCTTTGGGCAACCCTCTCAACAATTAAGGGATCCATTCGAGGAACACGGGGACTAATTGAAGTAATGAGCCTCCCAATATAATATTGGGAGGCTCATTACTTCAATTGAGATAATGAAAAATCATTTCATTTTTTTAGTTGGAACTTTAGGCGGTTCTCGAAAAAAGATAGCGAAAAAAATTATCCCTAGAGTAGATACTAAGAGGAATGTATAAACCAATGCTTCCATAAATTCGATCGTGGTTTACAATTATAGCTTCCGTACCTATTTATTTAGAATCATCTCCCGAATAAAATAACGAAAGAACAAGAATCAAAGAAAAGGCAGCGATTTTAATCAAGATTTTTACAGCAGCCTATGTCAAATCACAAACAGAAAATAGAAGCGAAAAATAACAAAGCAATCTTGCATCAGACTACTTGTCTTCTTGTAGTTGGATCTCCAAGTTTTTGGAATGCTCCAAATTCCACTTGAGCATCCAAATCTGGATCAATACCGGCAAAAACATCTCTGAACAGGGTTCTAGCACCATGCCAAATGTGTCCGAAGAAGAAGAAAAGCAAAGCAAACGAAGCATGCCCAAAAGTAAACCAACCCCTTGGACTGCTACGAAAAACACCATCGGATTTCAAAGTAGCACGATCTAATTCAAAAATTTCACCCAATTGAGCACGTCTAGCATATTTTTTCACAGTAGCAGGATCACTATAACTCACTCCATTGAGTTCGCCACCATAGAACTCAACAGTTACACCTACTTGTTCGACACTATACTTCGATTCTGCCCTTCTAAAAGGAACATCCGCTCTAACAATTCCGTCTCCGTCTACCAAAACAACCGGAAATGTTTCAAAAAAAGTAGGCATACGACGTACAAAAAGTTCACGCCCTTCTTTATCTCTAAAGATAGGGTGTCCTAACCACCCAACGGCTATTCCATCCCCGTTGTCCATTGAACCCGCTCTGAATAATCCTCCTTTTGCCGGATTATTGCCAATGTAATCATAAAAAGCTAATTTTTCAGGAATTTTAGACCAAGCTTCTGATAAACTTTGATTTTCGGCTAACCCAGCACTAACCCTTCGATATATTTCTTGCTGGAAGTATCCTTGATCCCATTGATAACGAGTAGGACCAAATAATTCGATGGGGGTAGTTGCTGAACCATACCACATAGTTCCAGTAACAACAAAAGCTGCAAAAAAGACAGCAGCTATACTACTGGAAAGGACGGTTTCAATATTTCCCATACGTAATCCTTTGTATAAACGTTGGGGCGGACGGACACTAAGATGGAATAAGCCCGCTAATATGCCCAATGTCCCTGCTGCAATATGATGAGAGGCTATTCCTCCCGGAACAAAAGGATCAAAACCTTCCACGCCCCACGCTGGATTTACAGGTTGTACCTTTCCGGTTAGTCCATAAGGGTCGGACACCCATATTCCAGGACCATACAATCCTGTTACATGAAATGCGCCAAAGCCAAAGCAAGCCACTCCTGAGAGAAATAAATGAATTCCAAAAATCTTGGGCAAATCCAAAGAGGGTTTTCCTGTGCGCTCATCACAAAAAATTTCTAGATCCCAATATACCCAATGCCAGATAGCTGCCAAGAAGCACAAGCCAGAAAACACAATATGTGCTCCGGCCACACCTTCGTAACTCCAAATACCCGGATTTGTTATAGTCCGCCCCGTAATACTCCAACCGCCCCATGAATTGGTTATTCCTAAACGAGTCATGAAGGGTATAACGAACATACCTTGTCTCCACATTGGATCAAGAACGGGATCGGAGGGATCAAAAACAGCTAATTCATATAGAGCCATTGAACCGGCCCAACCAGCAACCAGAGCTGTATGCATTATATGAACAGAAAGCAAGCGACCGGGATCATTCAATACGACAGTATGAACACGATACCAAGGCAAACCCATGGAAATACCCCTTTATCAAATCAACGAAAAATAGACACTATGTAACTTTATTGCATTGGAATACCTCCCCTTTTCGGTGGATTCTTTCGGAGAAAGGATTAATGTTTGTTCTATTCCATTAGTAATAAGGGAAGAATTCGGCTCAGAAGAAAAAAGAGAAGCAGATCTATTCTATACTCGATAAGTATCAATACGCAATGGGGGTTGATCCTATTTTTTATGAATGAATGCATCCCTATTTGTTCATCATTCAAAGGACCTATTCGTAAGAATTCTCTTTCATTCATTCCGCCTTTCTTTATTTTATGGCCTTAGTCTATCTATGTATAAAATATGATAAAGGCCCATATTATTAAGACCATTATTACATATTATTAAGATAAGACCATTATTACGTATTACATTACGTATTACGCTTCCACAATCAAAGTGAAATATAATATTACATATTATAATATTACATATTATTAAGATAAGACCATTATTACGTATTACATTACGTATTACGCTTCCACAATCAAAGTGAAATATAATATTACATATTATAATATTACATATTATTAAGATAAGACCATTATTACGTATTACATTACGTATTACGCTTCCACAATCAAAGTGAAATATAATATTACATATTATTAAGATAAGACCATTATTACGTATTACATTACGTATTACGCTTCCACAATCAAAGCGAAATATAATTTTACATTCTTTTTACTTTATGCCTGTTGGTATTCCAAAAGTTCCTTTTCAAGTTCCGGGAGATAACGATGCAAGCTGGGTTGACATATAGTGCGACTTGTCAAATATATTGGGTCATATGGGATTCCCCCGTTCTCTCGCCCGATCGAGATATCCCCTGTTTCGCCCCAAAAAGATTGATTGAATTATCAAAAATTTGTAGCGGGAAGTGTAATGAAGTGCAATTAGAGATCCATTTCATGGGGGTGTATCCAGATTAATATTTTCAATTAGAATGATTTATGGTTGGCTTGGTTGGACTGATAAAATGAAGTATCCAGGCTCCGTTTAGAAAAAACCCAATTGGTAATATATTTATGATTACCACCTATATCATAATCATAATTTTTCTTTTTTTTTTTAATTATAAATAAGAGCGATTTCAAACTGTTAATCAATCGAATAATATGGGAAATACGTTGAATATTTGGCGAAAAACATGAAAGAAAAAGGAATTAAATTAAAATAAAAAAAGGAAATGAAATCATAGCAAAAAGACGTGGTATTGGGTCATTTGTCCTATATGTGCAAATAAAAATCGGGCAGATCTTTACTCGGAGTAGAGCATAAACCTAAAAAAATTGAATAAAAAATTGACGAACCCCATTCAGGAACAAGAAAATGACATCGTGATTTGGATTGAATCGCAATGAAAAAAAAATGGATCAATGAAAAGTTTGTGCAATAAGTTTAGCGAATTTTTTCTATATTATAGGAAAACGGGCCAAAACTCATCTTTCTTTAATTTAATTTTAAATTTCATTTTATTTAAAAAATGTAAGAAAAAGCCCCTTCATTAGAAATTAGAAGTTAGAAAGGTCCGACTAGAAAAAACAAAGGATGGCTGGAATCTACACATTGATTTTTTTTCGCAATTTTTGTTGAACCGTATGCATCAAAAGGTGCCTGTACGGCTACTAAGGGATACAATTTTATCCTAATCAACCGAATTTATCGAGAAAGATTGCTTTTTTTGGGCAAAGAGCTTGATATCCAGACCTCGAATCAACTTGCGGGTATTATGATCTATCTCAGTATAGAGAGTAATAGCCGAGACCTGTTTTTTTTTATAAACTCTCCTGGCGGAGGGATAGTATCTGGATTATCTCTTTTTGATACTATGCAAGCAGTGGAACCAGATGTGCATACACTAGCCATGGGATTGACCGCTTCAATCGCAGCTTTTCTCTTGGTCGGAGGAGAAATTACCAAACGCAGAGCATTCCCTCACGCTCGGCGCCAATGAGTTTTTTTTTTTTATTATTGATGGAAAGAAAAAAGAAGACTATGCCTTCGCCATATGAAATATGAATTAGTAAGTAATAATAGCATGGCACTTTGAATTCGATATGAAATTTTTTTTTTATTTCTTTTTTTTTTTTTCAAAAAAAAATATTAGATTATGTATCGAAAGAGTAGTATGAGAGAAGGGGCATTTCCAATTTGATCTTAGCTATCGTGGGCCCATCTCAGGCGTCACAAACTTTTTTTCTTTTCCTACCAGAGGCTATTAACAATATTTATGTTATGAAAGAGTACGAAAAAAAAAAAGACTATTTTTTTTCTTTCTTTTTTTTTTTTCAAAAAAAAAAAGAAACTTTGGGATTGCTGAATCACAGACGAAATAAATATATAAAGCAACGGAGCCATCATAGTATTTTTAAACTTTTCCGAAAAAAAAAGAAAAAGAAGGATGGTAATTGGATTATTTATTAATCTGGGTCTAATAGACTCTATATTTTCTCTTTTTTTCGATGAAAGAAAAAAGAGAATTCCATTGTAAAGCCGTATGCAATTGTAAAGCCGTATGCAATGCGCAAAAAATGCCTGTACGGTTGTTCAATTCTATAGCTATTCTTCTCGCCTCATTATGTGAGTTAGAAGTATGTTATATCATCAGGGTAATGATCCATCAACCTATTAGTATGCTTAAGGATGATGGCTTCAAAGACTGGGTCATGGAAACAGACGAAGTAATGAAAATGCAAGAAGACATCATAGAGGCTTATGTACAAAGAACGGGCCAGCCCCGATGGGTTATAAACAAAGACATGGAAAGAGATAATTTTATGTCAGCAAAAGAAGCCAAAGATCATGGAATTGTGGATCATATAGTGCGTACAGAATCGAGACCTATAGTGAATGAAAAACCTATAGTGAATGAAAAACCTATAGTGAATGAAAAACCTATAGTGAATGAAAAACCTATAGTGAATAACAAACCTATAGTGAATGAAAAACCTATAGTGAATGAAAAACCTATAGTGAATGAAAAACCTATAGTGAATGAAAAACCTATAGTGAATAACAAACCTATAGTGAATAACAAACCTATAGTGAATAACAAACCTATAGTGAATAAAAAATGGAGACTAGTTAACGACAATGGCAATGGAAGACCACCATTTGACGACAATGGCAATGGAAGACCACCATTTGACGACAATGGCAATGGAAGACCACCATTTGACGACAATGGCAATGGAAGACCACCATTTGACGACAATGGCAATGGAAGACCACCATTTGACGACAATGGCAATGGAAGACCACCATTTGACGACAATGGCAATGGAAGACCACCATTTGACGACAATGGCAATGGAAGACCACCATTTGACGACAATGGCAATGGAAGACCACCATTTGACGACAATGGAACACCATTTAATTTTGATTTAGATTGATTTAATCCCTCTTATTCCTTTCCTTCTTTTTCTCTTTAATAGATTAATATTTTATTAATCTATTAAAGAGAAAAAGAAGTAATTCATAATCATCTGGTTAGGATCGATCTAAACCAGTCTATTATGTATATGATTGTATATGATTCAGCATGCCAACTATTAAACAACTTATTAGAAATGCAAGACAGCCAATTAGAAATGTCACGAAAGCCCCTGCTCTTCGGGGATGTCCTCAGCGCCGAGGAAGATGTACTAGGGTGTATGTGCGACTTGTTCAGATCATGGGCTGAGAAAAAGGAAACAATTTTTCAGTATCAACGATCAGTACCAGTGAATAGAATGGGGTTCTTCCGTTCACTATCTAAAAAAGATAGATCTACCATATCCTTCTATTGTGTATGAAATTTATGGTTTCCATTGGCGCAAATCCAATCTTGGAATTTTTTAAAAATTCCCCATTGGTAGCAAATGCTTATCCATTAAGCGGGGAAAATCCTATTTAAAAAGCAAAAAGATTATGCTTCGACTCTTGCAAAGAACGGACTAACAGGGTCAGCTACCCAATTAATCCTCCTAATTACATACCGTTACTGTATAAGATAGATCTCGTTGTGAAAGATCTATTACTGAAAAATTTATGAGTAGAGCCGAAGAGTGTGAACTGTACAAGTTACCAATTAAATGTTAAATGAAGGAATGAGCTCCGGTGTATAGAGGGGACCTCACCGTTTAAGAAGTAACCATAGAAACGATGGAACCCACTATTTATTTATCCATTTCTATTTACTCCTTTATTTTAGTTAATATGCTTTTTTTGATACCTAGTATCAATACAATTTCTTATTTCAAGGCGAAATGAAATGCCTAGAAAAAAGGAAAAATCGTGGGCGGGACGGTTATAGTAGCAAAAGCCATTGGAATTTTTATTTTATACATTGGAAGAATCCGTTTTGTTATTAATAGACTAGAAAAGAATAACTGAAAGAAAGAATTAGTTATTCATCAAAATTTCTTTTATTCAATGACCAGAATGAAAGAGGGATATATAGCTCGGAGACAAAGAGTAAGAGCTTTGGTTTCGGCTGATCGGGATAGAGATAGGAAAAAAAGATATTTTCGTCGTTTGTGGATCACTCGAATAAATGCAGGAATTCGAGGAATGGGGGTATCCTATAATTATAGTAGATTAATAAAAAATCGGTACAAGAAACAGTTGCTTCTTAATCGTAAAATACTTGCACAAATAGCTATCTCAAATAGGAATTGTCTTTATATGATTTCCAACGAGATTATAAAATAAGGAGATCGGAAGGAATCCACCGAAATGCTTTAAATGAAATGGGGTTCCCTCGAGAATGAACTCGAGGGAGGTAGAGTAGAAATTAATATGATAAAAAAATTCTGATAAGGTCATCAAAACAAGAAAACAAGATGAGCGAAGACGCTCAATAAAAAAAAAAAAAATTTATTTTTCTTCCCCAACCCGATTCGATTCTTTTATTTATTTCTTTTTTCTTACGACACGACAATTTTGATTATCAGATTTTTTGAATAAAGCATCAGTCTACGTTTGATAATTTTGAGTCAATTGAAGGGTAAGCCTATTTATTTCTGGTTCTAAGAGCAGTAGTTCTAGCGGTCGACTCTCTTCTTTCAAATCGTTTCTCATTTCTGGTTCTAGTTCTAGCGGTCGACTCCCTTCTTTCAAATCGTTTCTCATTATTAATAAAGGGTAACGAAGATAAAATACGAGCTTGTTTTATAGCAATAGTAATTAATCGTTGTTGTTTTAAAGTCAATCTATTTACTCGCCTAGATAAGATTTTTCCTTGTTCACTAATAAATCGACTAATTAAACTCATGTTTCTATAATCAATTCGATCCCCCGATTGGATCGGGGGCAAACGCCTACGAAAAGATCGCTTGTATTTATCCATCATTTCTTTATTCCTTATTTCTAAAAATAATCCTATCCTATCCTTTTCTAAAATCCTATTTTGATCGGATCAAATTCAAATTATAGAATTAATAGAATAAATACGATTTGCTTTGTTTTTTTTATTATTGTATTATTTATTTATTATTTATTTCTTATTTATTTGTTTATTTTATTAGTTTATTTTAATTATTTATTTATTATTTATTTGTTTATTTTATTAGTTTATTTTATTATTATATTATTTATAGATATTTATTTAAATATAATTTCATATTTTAATATATTTAATATATAAATATAATTTCATATTTTAATATATTTAATATATAAATATAATTTCATATTTTAATATATTTAATATATAAATATAATTTCATATTTTAATATATTTAATATATAAATATAATTTCATATTTTAATATATTTAATATATAAAATATAAATATAATTTAATATTTTAATATATTTAATATATAAATATAATTTAAATAAATATCTATAACTGTGATAATACATAAATAATAAATAAATATAATTTATAAATATATATAAATATAATTTCATATTTTAATATATTTAATATATAAAATATAAATATAATTTAATATTTTAATATATTTAATATATAAATATAATTTAAATAAATATCTATAACTGTGATAATACATAAATAATAAATAAATATAATTTATAAATATATATAGAACCGACACGAAAATAATAAATAATTAATAAAATAAGAAATAAATAATGAAATATAGTAATAAATACAAAATATAGTAATAACTAAAAAATATAGTAATGAATAAATCATACAATATAATAAATAATACAATATTAACAATATTAAAATTAACAACAATATTAAAATTAACAATATTAAAATAATCATTATGCACGAATAGAAAATAAAAAAAAAAATAGTTAGTGATATTAAAAATCTAATTCCTAATCAATGAAAATCCAACTCCTAATCATTCGAAGACTGTAAACTAAAAATCATTCGAAGACGGTAAACTAAAAAAATAAATAATTGACTCGAGAATAAAGAAAAAAATTATTAAAAAAATAAGAACTAAATAAAAAATAGAATAAAAAAAAATAAAAGAATATTGATACAATCATATACCAGGTTAAAAAGGTTAAAAATTTATTAACGTGCATATCGAATAATTTAAAACTAAAAACTTCACTTTAAAAAGAAAGCGTGGAATAGACAAGGAAATACAAATATAGACTAATATATAAATAAAATATTTGTTATATATTAGTTATATATTATATCTAACTAATTATATACTTAATATTACTTAATATATTATATAATATATATTATTATACCTGAATACCTAATGTCCTATTTTCTCATACTAAATACCTAATGTTACCTAAATACCTAATGTCCTATTTTCTCATATTCTCGGGAAGGGTTGACATACGAGTACTTGATTCGATTTATTTCTTTATCTCCCCGTGAATTGTATGTTTGTAACAATAGGAACAGAATTTCTTCAATTCCAATCGACTAGGCGTATTGTGTCGATTTTTTTGAGTAATATACCTGGAAATGCCCGTTGATTCCTTATTAACGACGTTTCGAACACAACTGGTACATTCCAAAATAATCGTTACTCGGACATCTTTACTCTTGGCCATGAACCCCCTTTGAGTTTTTAATTCACCCAACTCTTCTATTTTCCGATCAAAAGTGAAGAAGAAAGGAATGAAAATAAATAAATAAAAGTTGCTAACTCAAAACCAAATCCTGAAAGATTTCGTTGCAATCAATTGCAATCAATATAGTAAATCAATATGTATTATACTAATAGTAAATAAGTAATACAATGATTTCTAACTCGATTTAGAATCACAGTACGGTATTTTCTTTAAGTATCTTGTAGGATACTGTTGTTCCAGCCACATTTCTCTTTTCGCTCTACTAGTAATTTAATTGGAGCTTGAACCCAAGTTTTGTTGAGGTTCAATCCACTTTTTTCGTTCTACCTTCCTTATTTATTTTATATAATTCTTATATAATTAGAATTCTAAAAAAACTAAATAGAATTATTTCTTATATAATTAGAATTCATTTCTTATATAATTATAATTCTAAAAACAACTAAAGTCAAGGGGGGGCGAGAGATTAGTCACAGATATTTGATTGTATATCGATCTAATCTTTTTCACCCCGTCCCGCGACAATAACTAGAATTAAAAAAAAGGGAATGTTAACGCATCCGGGAAGAAACGATTGATCTCTATCAATAAACCCGCTAAAGAACCGAACCAGAGAGTACTTAGTACCGGTGCTACGGAAAGATATGTTTTTAGATCTCGCATTTAAAATCCTCCTTCTTTATCGTATTACATACATTATGGTAATACATATATAATCACATGTATGTGTGGTTAAAGACCACTTGTATTTGTATATTTGTACCCGGAATTCCTAATTCAAAATTAAAATTTAAATGTACAATGATTCGATAGATAAGATTTTCCTTTTCTTAAAACAGCAAAATAGGTCCCTTTCTGCCTGAGAATTCCCGCCAAAAAGATTCATTTATTATTCATTATATGGTTGTTATATGATATGAGACCAAAAAGAGGAAATGGAAAGATAATTTTTGTATATCAATAGATGAAATAAGGGTGTGGAAAACAAGACAGGGATTCTCTACAATAACATCGTAGGCCAATTGAAAGGGATGTAGCGCAGCTTGGTAGCGCGTTTGTTTTGGGTACAAAATGTCACGGGTTCAAATCCTGTCATCCCTACCTATTACTTCTCCTTTGAGCAGTAAGGAGGGAGCCATTTTAGTTTTAGATTGATTAAAATTAAGCATACATAATCTATCATTTTCTCATATTATTATGATATATGATAGTATAGGTGTGCACGATGTATTGGGGTTATAAAATAAAAGAATCCTCTTTTTTACAGTCTTATTTATTATGATAAGAAAGCGCTCTTAGTTCAGTTCGGTAGAACGTGGGTCTCCAAAACCCAATGTCGTAGGTTCAAATCCTACAGAGCGTGATTCCGCTCTTGTTAAGTCGAAAATTACACCGAACTGAAAAAAAAAAAAAAAAAAAAAAAATTGAACAGCAATTCGAATTTGACCTCCTTGAATTAAATTAATTAAATTAAAATTAAAGGGGTCAGTCAAAAAAAGAGATGTTAATTAATCAAAGGTCCAACTGATCACCACGTATGTATTGTAAATATGCGGTTACGAATAATCCAGCCAAAGTAATAGGAATTAGACCTAAGACGATTCCAAATAGAAAAACTTCAATCATTTCAATTTATTTGAAAGGAGAAAAAGAAAGGTAATATCTATCCCTAAATATTAATCTCTATTGCCCATGAATATCAATAACTAATAATTGATAATTAACACGGTAAGGAACTATAGAATATATGGAATAGGACAGAAAACTTTGTTTTTATTAATTGTTCGTTCATTCAATTAATTTTCAAATAAGTCGTATCTTACTCAGACCAATAAATAGAGCTGAGGTTATAGTTAAAGCCGCTAGTAAAAAACCGAAATAACTAGTTAGAGTAGGCATGAAGGAGCTAAATGAAATATGTTCTTTTTATACATATGTTTATAAAGCACTTACCTAAGTTTCAATTTTTAAAAGAGACGGGGATAAGCAAAAATACCAATTGAAAGAATAAGTTCAATTGAAATTTTTTGATTCATCAATCATTCTAAACGGTATTCACAAAAATAGAGCGGCAGGACAAGAGTAGAAAAGAAAAAGAAATAGATTCATCATCTTTGTAGTTAGGTCAAGAAAAAACCTTTGGATCTAATACAAGAATACAAGAAAGGCCGCCTCACAAATATTGATTAGTAGAATTTTTTTTTTATTCCTTGCTCTTTTTTTTATCTATATCTAATACTATCGACTACTCTTACTTGTTACTAGACGACTAAGCAATTCCTTAAAATAAAAAAAGGAGGGCTTACAACAAAAAACAAAACCTCTTATGCAATTACGAAAAAAAGTCAATTTTTAGATTTCGCATCTAATTGACTTGCGGAAATATGATAATTTCCTTCATGAATTATTATAAACTTGTTGGATTCACGGGTTACCTGATCTTCCGTTTCTAGCCCCAAACCAATAATAGAATCCCCTATATTATATTCCAGGAATTTGAGGAATTTTCTATCGCATGATACGTGGTTATACATCGACAAGCAAGAAGAAGAAAGAAATTATCTAGCACTTCATGTCGATATACTGTTTGAAATTGCGTTGCTGTGTCAGAAGAAGGATAGCTATACTGATTCGGTATACTCTAAAAATACCTTTGGTACAATATTGACGATCTCACAAAGATTGAATTTCAGTGAATTTCCGTTTACTGATCTCATCTTTTACGGAATCGATCCCCTACAAGAATATGCGGAGCTCAGCATGTCTGGAAGCACAGGAGAACGTTCTTTTGCTGATATTATTACCAGTATTCGATACTGGATCATTCATAGTATTACTATACCTTCCCTATTCATTGCGGGTTGGTTATTCGTCAGCACAGGTTTAGCTTATGATGTGTTTGGAAGCCCTCGTCCAAACGAGTATTTTACAGAGAGCCGACAAGGAATTCCATTAATAACCGGCCGTTTTGATTCTTTGGAACAACTCGATGAATTTAGTAGATCTTTTTAGGAGGACCCAATGACCATAGATCGAACCTATCCAATTTTTACAGTGCGATGGTTGGCTGTTCACGGACTAGCTGTACCTACCGTTTCTTTTTTGGGGTCAATATCAGCAATGCAGTTCATCCAACGATAAACCTAATCCGAATTAATTATAGAGCTATGACACAATCAAACCCGAACGAACAAAATGTTGAATTGAATCGTACCAGTCTCTACTGGGGGTTATTACTCATTTTTGTACTTGCTGTTTTATTTTCCAATTATTTCTTCAATTAAGAAAAAAAGAGTAGTAGAATACTAAATAATAGTAGGAATTCTCTTATCCCATTCGGAAGGATTGCATCTCATAATTATCTATGACTGTTTATGTCTTTAGCATGACCACTTGATGAAATGTGGAGGGAAGCGGGATAAATGGCCGATACTACTGGAAGGATTCCTCTTTGGATAATAGGTACGGTAACTGGTATTCCTGTGATCGGTTTAATAGGTATTTTCTTTTATGGTTCATATTCTGGATTGGGTTCGTCCCTGTAATATGTAATAATGGGATGAACTAAGTTATAGGCATGAAAGTGTAAGAACTCAACGGGGCCCGCCTCCTCTTTCTTTGTCTGATTCGCGAGGAGGGGTCCCGTTGAATTCTTAATGATCATAATATTTTGTTCGTATAAATATAAATGACAACAAATAGATCACTTTTTCCGATGATGTTTTTGAAAAATGAACTCGATTAATTGATTCATAGCATCTGTTCTTCGATAGTATCTATCGATACTTTCAAGGTTAGAAGAAAAAAAGGAATCACTCAATTTCCTTTTCCTGGATGACACAATCACAATATATATTTAATTTTAATATTTAATTTTTTTTAATATTTAATTTTAATATTTTAATATTTAATTTTAATATTTCTTTTTTTTTTCTGTCGACCAGATATCAAGCAAACCCTTTCTAGACTAGTCTAACCTTACTCTATTTATTTTAGTATTTCATCAAAGTTTGAAATTTTTTTATAAGTTCATCGCCTTGCTTCTATTTTATATTTATAAAAAAAAGGATTCCTTCTCTTTTTTTTGGTTGTCCATTACTTATTATATTATATTATACTTATTTATACTTATACTTATTTTATACTTATTTATACTTATTTTATACTTATTATATTATCCTTATTACTTATTCGATTACTTTATTACTTATTCTATTATCTATTATAATCTATTATCTATTATAAGTAAATCTAAAAAAATAAAGGGTTCTGAAAAATCTGGAAAAATATAAACTAAGAATAGAAATCTTTGACGAATGGGATCCGGAATTGTTATTATTTCGACACAAGAAAAGGAATTTTACACATCCTTTTCTTGTGCCGAAGGCTAGGAAGACGAAGAATACTCCCTGTAATTATTTGTTCCCCTCATTTATCCTTCCTTTCTATTCTCCGCTTACTTATCTTATGTTTAGTATCTAATCAAATTGAATTTAGAAAACAAAACCCATTCTGTGACATTTCAATCTGACAATAGGGATATAATTACACCCCTCCCATTTAGATTGAAAAAAGAAAAGAAGGGGTAAAGACAAATAGTCTTCTTCACAATATACAGATTTTGAATGCGGTAAAAGTAATTCCTAGAGAAAGAATATAAACAAGCAAAAGACTTTTCATACTTTTTTCATCATACCTAACCTAATTGCCAGGAAGAATTTGTTCTTTTTTACAAATTTGATGTTGATAAATCCACGGATCTAGAAATTCATTTCGGACACTTGAACCTTTTCAAATTGTTTCTTTTTAAGAACCAAAAAGATTTGTGCAAAAACAATAGATGCCAAGAAGAACAAAAGGCCTTGGACACGTAGTGGATCTTGAAGTACTATTTCTGCATCCCCCTGACCAAATCCACCCACATTAGGATTACTTGTTAATGGTTGATCAAGTTTGATAGATTCACCCTCTGAAACAAGAAGTTCTGGTCCTGGGGGGATAATATCAACCACTTGATGTCCATCCAATGCATCCGTTATGGTTATTTCGTACCCCCCTTTTTCTTTTCGTATGATTTTGCTTACTATACCTGTTGCCGTAGCATTATAAATTGTATTGTTACTTTTGTTCCCGTCGGGATAAATCTGACCCCTTCCCCTATTTCCGCCTACGTATATGGGATATTTTAAGAAATGAACATCCTTATTACTAGCAGGGTCTGGGGAAAGAATAGGAAAGGTGATTTCACTATATTTTTGACCAGGAACAGGACCTATCACAAGAATATTTTTCTGAGTGGGGCGGTAGTTCTGAAAAGACAGATTGCCTATCTTTTCTTTCATCTCGGGCGAAATACGATCAGGTGGGGCTAACTCAAACCCCTCCGGTAAAATAAGAACAGCACCCACATTCAAAGCCCCTTTCTTACCATTAGCAAGAACTTGTTTCAGTTGCATATCATAAGGAATTCTAACAACCGCTTCAAATACAGTATCAGGAAGTACCGCTTGTGGAACCTCAATATCCACGGGTTTATTAGCTAAATGGCAATTGGCACATACAATACGCCCAGTTGCTTCTCGTGGATTTTCATACCCCTGCTGCGCAAAAATGGGATATGCATTTGAAATGGATGCCCCGGTTATTATATAGATCATGAGCGATACGGAAATGGATCGAGTAATCTCCTCCTTTATCCAAGAAAAAGTATTTCTAGTTTGCATGGTACAATCATTGATCCCGAAAATTTCTACAATAAAATTAGGTAGGTCACTAGTATAGTTCCCTATCCACGATTCTGCTATTTACTTTTACTGAAAAAAAAAAAAATTTACTGAAATAGAGGAGGAATTGTATTCCCCTGATGGGTAGAAAGAGTAAAGTAAGTACGACTTTGCATTCTTTGCTTATATACAAAGTAAGAAAGATTCTAATTGAATCCGTGAATCATTTTTCAGTCAGTCAGTGAATGATAAATAACTACAAGTGACGGCGATACATGATTTAAATAACGAAAGATCGAATATTTAAAAATTGTATCTAGAATGACTGGAAGGGTACAAGCAAGAACAGATATAATTTGATCATTATGAGCAAATCCAAAATCTTTGTAGATATAGCCAATCATTAGTTCCCAACCGTGGTGCGAATGGAATCCGACACAGAACTCAGTTAATAAAAGAATAGAAAAAGCTTTTATTGTGTCGCTTAAATTATATAGGAATTCTTGAACCCAAGAGTTAAGAATAACAAGTTCTTCATTACCCAAAATAGAATAACCACTTAGAATAACGAAACAGATTAGATTTGTCGAGAAGTGCAAAATCGTATGGATACGATCCTCATTGTGCATCTTGATCAATTGGATCGTTTCTTTGTGGATTCCTATACGAAGTTTTTGTAGATGTGTTTCCGGGTATTCTTTTATCATTTCGTCCAACAGGAGGAGTTCCTCTACTTCTATGAATTGTTCTAGAATACTTTTTTCTTGAATATCATTCAAAAAAGTTTCGGATTGCCTAGTATTCCACCAATTAGTAATCCAAGATTTCAGACTTTTATTAAATGAGAGAGAGATCCACCAGGGCAAAAATACTATAGATGCAAAATATAGAAGGGGAGTGAATGCTTTCTTTTTTGCCATTTTTTCATCTGTGAATTGTTAATGAACCCACCTCATTCGTTGACTTTATGTGATCTAATCTTTCTATCAAGCATGACTTTCATTATATTATAAATTATAAGATAAATTATAAGGTAGGGGCCCATGAATCTATTCTCTGTTTTTTTTTTTTTTGATTCAGTGCTTAGTCCTTGAATCTAAAAAGAGTACAGAAATAGAAAATAAGAATCCACTTTGAATTCGAATGTTCGAATGAAATATATATATATATTATTGTTTCCAGATATCTCAATTGATCAAATTCGAAGCAATTGCCCTCTTTCGATAACTGCCCGAAAGAACCGCTTCAAATAATAAAGATTATTCTATTCAGATTTTGAGACGAAGGAGCTCCCTGTCTATATCAAGATATCAATCAAATATGTCGAAAAATTTTCGCGGGTTATCTAGACTGTATATAGTCTAGAGTCCGGGAATAATTGAAAAAAAAAAAATTATGAAAAATATTATGATGATCAAAAATGAGTGACAAAAAAAGACAGAAAAGTTATCATTACATTTATCATTATGTTATAAGAAAGAAATCTACTTGTTTAGTTCTTAAGGAGCACAAAAGAAAGGATAAAAGGGGAGGGGCTGATTGACAAAAGGAAAGTAGAGAAAATTTACAAGATATAATCTATCTGTATCTAACGTATCAACTCCAAATATTGAAAATAAAAAGTTAAATATTTCGAAATACTTTGATATATGAGATGAATCCATTATTTCGATTTCTTGCTTGTTTTGTTACTGAATTAAGTTGAGTGGTTTTACATTTACAGACGCATAAAAAACAATTTTTGTGGACAAAAAAAAAAAAACAGTTTTGTTTTATGTTATGACTCTTCCGTATACGTCTTCTTTGGTTCGAGTGGGCATTCTTAAGAAACTTCAGTTTAGTTCTGCTATAGAAAAAAGAGGCTTCTTGTCTTGAGTTTTTTCCTCCTGCCGAGAAAGCATTTATTCTGCAATTCATTTCAAAAGACTTCAATCGGTACACGCAAAAAATAGGCCAATTCAGCAGCTTTTTGCTCAATTTCTCGTGGAGTCAAATTCTCATCAGTACGAGTCAAGGGAACGGCCCCCTGGCCTCTGATTTCCATATAAAGGACACGCCGAGCATAAATACCCTCTTTAACTTCTATTCTGATGGACTGAATATCTTTCATAAGGAATCGTAGAAAGATGCGACGATTTTTTCCAGGAAAACCCCAACGAAAAATACATACTATTCCCTCTTTTCTATCGAATCGATCATAACCACTACCTACATTCCAAAAAATCGTGCACCACAAATAGGAACTAATAAAGAGACCCGCGATCCCATAGAAAGACATCACGATTCCTTGTGGAAAAAAAACTATTTGCTGAGACGGAAATAAAGATATCAAATTCCTACCAAGATAACTAGAAGTTCCAACTAATAAAAACCCTAATGAACCAAAAAAAAGAATAAAGGCCCAGCAGAAATTGCTTGTTTTTCGAGACCCCACTATAAATTCTATCCATATAGATTCTGATCGCCAACTCATACATACTAGATCCAGTTGCATTTTATTGGAATTGAGAAAATAAGCAAAAAAATTTGACTTTACTTTTTTTGTTTCCGAAGTAACTCTCATCAACTAGTGCTATTTTGATATGAACTTTTAGAAGTAATTCATCAAATTGCTTAGATCTAAAATCATCCCCTTTATATGATCCCCTATACAGATCTACTAGATATATAGACTTTAATTTCATACATTCGTCCGGTACCGATCCACTTGCTATAATTCATTTACCCCTATATCATGTTTACGTATGCATAAGAGGAGCTTTTTCATTTATGTTCGGGGAAGCCGGATGGATGTTATACAATATTCTACTAAATAGATATCCGTGGCATCTAAGTCGTGAAAAAAAAAATAGATAAGATTTGGTCTTGGCCTTGGCCCCATCGAATCTAAAAAATCTTAGTTTTTTGAACATACAAAGATAAAGAAGCCATTGCAATTGCCGGAAATACTAGGCCTACTAAAGGCACAAAAATAGAGGGAATTGTCATAAAATGGGTACCTCAATTTAATATTCGTACCTGTTATTGTTATATTGTTAGTTATAAAGTTAGTTATAAATATATCTTATAATAATTATATTATAATTCGTATATTATACTAAGTATATCTAAATATTATACTAAGTATATCGAAATACTAAGTATATCTAAATATTATACTAAGTATATCTAAATACTAAGTATATCTAAATATTATACTAAGTATATCTAAATACTAAGTATATCTAAATACTAAGTATATCTAAGCGAGTATATATATCTAATATATATATCTTATCTAATAAGTGCAAGGAATGTAGAATTAAATAAAGGGACTTGCCCATCTTTCTAAATGAAATAAAATAGGTGTATGATAAGATAATCCACTTTCTTTATTATCTTACTTTATTCCTACTTTTCTTATTATTATTATTCTATTGTTCTTGTCTTCTAATTTTAATTTCTAATTTGAATTTAATAAAGAAAGAGTTTATTACAAATTGAGAAAGAGTTTATTACAAATTGTCGAAAGATTCGATTCGTTAGAATCCGATCCAAGAACAGGGATTTTTAGTAAAAATAGAATTCTCGGGAGATATAGAAAGATGCAAAACTCTATATTTATATTTTTTCTATATTTGAATTATATAAACATACGCAATAGAGCAAGATAAAATTCGTTTTTCGACAATTCCATTTTATGTCACAAAGTCAAAGCCCATTATGCGGGCTTTGACTTTGATTCTGATAAACTAACTAACTGCCTTTTCACTACAAAGAAAATAATTTAACTTAAGACTCTACTTGATTGAATTTTGATTCAAAGGAAAAAAACCGTGGAACTGAAATAACTCACTCAGAACACCCTTTAAAGGATTACGTGGTACGATTGGATCGAATAAACCCTTATGGAATAAATATTCAGCCTCCTGTGAACCTTCAGGTACTGTTATATTCAATGTTTGCTCAATTACTCTTTTACCCGCAAATGCAATATAGGCATTGGGTTCAGCAATAATGATATCCCCCAACATACCAAAACTCGCGGTCACTCCACCAGTAGTAGGAGATGTAAGAATTGATACATAAAATAACTTTTTATTTGATTGATAATCATATAAAGCAGAAGATATTTTAGCCATTTGCATCAAGCTCAAACTTCCTTCTTGCATGCGTGCTCCTCCGGAAGCACACACTAGAATAAGAGGCAAAAAATTATTGGTAGCATATTCGATCAAACGGGTGATTTTCTCGCCTACTGCGGATCCCATACTACCCCCCATAAACTGAAAATCCATAACCCCGATTGCTATAGGAATACCGTTTAGTTGACCCGTACCTGTTTGAATAGCCTCAGTTAATCCTGTCTCTCTTTGATAAGAATCAAGACGATCTTTATAGGGCTCTTCGTCATACTCAAACGGATCAGAATCAATACCATCTTCGTCATACTCAAACGGATAAGAATCAATACCATCTTCGTCATACTGAAATGGATCAGAATCAATACCATCTTTATCTTTGTCAAACTGAAATGGATCATAATCAATACCATCTTTATCTTTATCTTTGTCAAACTGAACTTTATCTTTGTCAAACTGAACTTTATCTTTGTCAAACTGAACTTTATCTTTGTCATACTGAACTTTATCTTCGTCATACTGAAATGGATCAGAATCAAGACCATCTTTATCTTTGTTAAACTGAAATGGATCATAATTAATACCATCTTTATCTTTGTTAAACTGAACTTTATCTTTGTCATACTGAACTTTATCTTTGTCAAACTGAACTTTATCTTTGTCATACTGAACTTTATCTTCGTCATACTGAACTTTATCTTCGTCATACTGAAATGGATCAGAATCAATACCATCCATATAAGGCTCTTCTTGGTCAGACTGAAATGGATCATAATCAATACCATCTTCGTCAGAACCATCTTCGTCAGCTTCGTCAGAACCATCTTCGTCAGCTTCGTCAGAACCATCTTCGTCAGCTTCGTCAGAACCATCTTCGTCAGCTTCGTCAGAACCATCTTCGTCAGCTTCGTCAGAACCATCTTCGTCAGCTTCGTCAGAACCATCTTCGTCAGACTGAAATGGATCATAATCAATACCATCTTCGTCAGACTGAAATGGATCATAATCAATACCATCTTCGTCATACTGAAATTCAATGGGATCCAGAGAGATCATGTCTTCATCCATAGGATCCCAAGTACCTGGATCAATCGAAAGTTCGATTCTATCTGAACTACTCATTTTCAAATGATATCCACAGTATTCACAAATATTCATTTTTGGCTTAAGAAATTTCTTATAATTTAATCCATAACAATCTTCATTTTCGCATAGAACCCACAAATGCTTGAAATCTTTAGGCCTTTCTAAATCATTACCATTTGCGCAACTTTCTTTTAGAGTTAAATCATTACCATTTGCGCAACTTTCTTTTAGAGTTAAATCATTACCATTTGCGCAACTTTCTTTTAGAGTTAAATCATTACCATTTGCGCAACTTTCTTTTAGAGTTAAATCATTACCATTTGCGCAACTTTCTTTTAGAGTTAAATCATTACCATTTGCGCAACTTTCTTTTAGAGTTAAATCATTACCATTTGCGCAACTTTCTTTTAGAGTTAAACCATTGTCTTCACTACTATTTCCACCTTCAACACAAATGTAACCACAAATGCAATTATAAATATAACTATCATTGTAATTGTCACTACCACTTAAAATGGAACTATCAATACAGGTTTGAGAACGAAGATAAGAGTTAATACAACTCTTAATGTGATTATTCCAACTATAGTTAGTATCATACAAGTTAAAATCATAGTGGGGATCGTCATTGTCAATCTCAAAAATTTGATTTTCACTATTAAAATATAGAGAATAATTATCCTGATTACTATCATTATCCTGATTACTATCCCTAATTAAAACCCTAATTCGGGTGTCATCAGAAATGAAATTCCGAATGTCTTTGACGCCAACTAAATGATCAACCTTACTGTAATAACTAGAGCTGTCACTACAACCATGAATGTTTTTATCCATATCATTTCTAACCGGGTCTTCGTTTACACTAGTATTTTCAATAGGACCAAGGCTATCCATTGATTTACTTAGCCCACATCTGTATTCTAATTCCCCCTTAGACAAGATAAAATTGAACCATAATTTTTCCATAGAGTTTTCTTGCCTCTATTTAGATGTAAAGTATAATAGATGAATAGTCATTTGATGAAAAAAAAAAAATCATTTATTTCCTATCGGAATACGCATAATGGATACAATCATTAAACTAATAATGAGTGAATATTGAAGTAAAGGATTCTCGTTTGTGAGAACCTGGAGTATCAGTTCATTATATATGATATATGATACTTTACTTTTTTCTTTTCAATTATAAATATAAATTTTCAATTAGAAATAGCGATTTCCCTATGTTGTGTAAAATTCGCACTGAAAAAATTGAAAAAAGAAATTTTTCTCCTATCAAGAACCTTTTTCGTAAAATATCGTCTACTAATACAATAAAATCTCGTCTACTAATACAATAAGTTTCTATTCCAACACGGAACGAATAGGATAGAAAAGAATACACCAATCTTTAGGATCGGCTCAATCCTTTTAGTAAAAGATTGGGCCGAGTTTAATTGCAATTCAACAAACCAACAGTAATTACTGGATTACAAAGTATCCATTGCTTCGAATTCAAATTTTATTTATCTAAAGTATCCATTGCTTCGAATTCAAATTTGATCTCCTTCCATACTTCACAAGCAGCAGCTAGTTCCATACTCCATTTGCCAGCCTCGCGGATAATTTCATTACCCTGGCGGGCAAGGTCACGTCCCTCATTACGAGCTTTTACACATGCTTCTAAAGCTACTCGATTAGCTACGGCACCCGGTGCATTTCCCCAAGGGTGTCCTAAAGTTCCTCCACCGAATTGTAGTACGGAATCATCTCCAAAGATCTCGGTCAAAGCAGGCATATGCCAAACGTGAATACCCCCCGAAGCTACGGGCAGAACACCTGGTATAGAAACCCAATCTTGAGTGAAATAAATACCACGGCTTCGATCTTTTTCAATAAAATCATCACGTAGTAAATCAACAAAGCCCAAAGTTATGTCCCTTTCTCCTTCAAGTTTACCTACTACTGTACCAGCGTGAATATGATCTCCACCAGACAGACGTAAAGCTTTAGCTAGTACACGAAAGTGCATACCATGATTCTTCTGTCTATCAATAACTGCGTGCATTGCGCGATGGATGTGAAGAAGTAGACCATTATCTCGGCAATAATGAGCCAAGCTAGTATTTGCAGTGAACCCACCTGTTAAGTAGTCATGCATTACGATGGGAGCTCCCAATTCTCTGGCAAATATGGCCCTTTTAATCATTTCTTCACATGTACCCGCAGTAGCATTCAAGTAATGCCCTTTGATTTCACCTGTTTCAGCCTGTGCTTTAAAAATTGCTTCGGCACAAAATAAGAAACGGTCTCTCCAACGCATAAATGGTTGGGAGTTCACATTCTCATCATCTTTGGTAAAATCAAGTCCACCACGTAGACATTCATAAACTGCTCTACCGTAGTTCTTAGCGGATAACCCCAATTTAGGTTTAATAGTACATCCTAATAGGGGGCGACCGTACTTGTTCAATTTATCTCTTTCAACCTGGATGCCATGAGGCGGGCCTTGGAAAGTTTTAGTATAAGAAGGAGGGATTCGCAGATCCTCTAGACGTAGAGCGCGCAGGGCTTTGAACCCAAATACATTACCCACAATGGAAGTAAACATGTTAGTAACAGAACCTTCTTCAAAAAGGTCTAAGGGGTAAGCTACATAACATATATATTGATTTTCTTCTCCAGCAACGGGCTCAATGTGGTAGCATCGCCCTTTGTAACGATCAAGGCTGGTAAGCCCATCGGTCCACACGGTTGTCCATGTACCAGTAGAAGATTCAGCAGCTACTGCTGCCCCTGCTTCCTCGGGCGGAACTCCGGGTTGAGGAGTTACTCGGAAGGCTGCCAAGATATCAGTATCTTTGACTTCATATTCAGGAGTATAATAAGTCAATTTATACTCTTTAACACCAGCTTTGAATCCAACACTTGCTTTAGTCTCTGTTTGTGGTGACATAAGCCCCTCCCTACAACTCATGAATTGAAAATTTTCGCAACAACAAGGTCTGCTCGGCATAAATTAGGAGTTAATGAAACCTTTTCGAAGAAATCTTTCAAAAAATTATCAACTAATCCGAAAGGTTCCTTATTAGACCATGGTATTTGATTCGCCAAATACATCATTATTCTATATTCTTTCATATTCTATATTCTTTCATATGTATGGCGCAACCCAATCCGTGTTTTTCAAGTTTAGAATTCCTTACTTTTTTTTTGAATCGAAATGAAAATGAAATAAATGAAATAGAAATATTATAAATATATAATTATAATTAGAATTATAAATATAAAATATATATATAAAATATATAAATTAAATATAAAATATATAAATTCAATAATAAGTCAATAGTCAATAATAAGATAATACTATAATAATATAAATTCAATAATAAGTCAATAGTCAATAATAATCAATAATAAGATAATAAGATAATAAGAAATAATATAAAATAAGAAATAATATAAATTCAATAATAAGAAATAAGAAAGAATAAGAAATTCACTCTTGACAGTAATATATGTTGTATATGTAAATCCTAGATGTGAAAATATGCGTAATTCGTTTATGAAATGAAAAAAAAGGAATATAGATGGAAAAAGGGGGGATAGGTTGGACGTAAAAAAAAATCGATATGCTAAAATAAAATACGAAATGAAATAAGGGCTAATGAGATAGAAATAAGGAATCGTAAATAGAGTTCGGGTTCGAATTCCATAGATAATATGGATGGTATTGCCTATAATGATAGACAAATGAAAGACAATGATAGACAAATGAAAGACTCTCTCAAAATTGTTATTTATTTATCCACTTGATATTTTGCAAATAGGTTGGTTGAACTTAAAAATTCCTTCATTGAATAAGGAAACAATCCAATTGAATTGCATTCAATTGGATGGTACCAACGAAATCGAGTGCTAATCCCCATTTCTTATTGAATTAACCGATCAACTTGCTGTCGAAGATTTTTTTTATTAGAAAATTTTCGAAAAAAAAAATTGACATATTTCACTTTATTTTATTATGAGAATAAATCCTACTACTTCTGTTCCTGGAGTTTCCACGCTTGAAAAAGAAAATCTGGGACGTATTTCTCAAATCATCGGTCCAGTACTGGATGTAGCCTTTCCCCCGGGCAAGATGCCTAATATTTACAACGCTTTGGTAGTTAAGGGTCGAGATACCATCGGTCAACAAATTAATGTAACTTGTGAGGTACAGCAATTATTAGGAAACAATCGAGTTAGAGCTGTAGCTATGAGCGCTACAGATGGTCTAATGAGAGGAATGGAAGTGATTAACACGGGAGCTCCTCTAAGTGTTCCAGTCGGCGGAGCGACCCTAGGACGAATTTTTAACGTGCTTGGGGAGCCCGTTGATAATTTAGGTCCTGTAGATACTCGCACAACATCCCCTATTCATAAACCTGCGCCCGCTTTCATACAATTAGATACAAAATTATCTATTTTTGAAACAGGAATTAAAGTAGTCGATCTTTTAGCTCCTTATCGTCGTGGAGGAAAAATCGGACTATTTGGGGGAGCTGGGGTAGGTAAAACAGTACTCATTATGGAATTGATCAACAACATTGCCAAAGCTCATGGGGGTGTATCCGTATTTGGCGGAGTAGGTGAACGTACTCGTGAAGGAAATGATCTTTACATGGAAATGAAAGAATCTGGAGTAATTAATGAACAAAATCTTGCGGAATCAAAAGTGGCTTTAGTCTACGGTCAGATGAATGAACCGCCAGGAGCTCGTATGAGAGTTGGGTTGACTGCCCTAACTATGGCGGAATATTTCCGAGATGTTAATAAACAAAACGTACTTCTATTTATAGACAATATCTTCCGTTTTGTCCAAGCGGGATCCGAAGTATCTGCCTTATTGGGTAGAATGCCTTCCGCTGTGGGTTATCAACCCACCCTTAGTACCGAAATGGGTTCTTTACAAGAAAGAATTACTTCTACCAAGGAGGGATCCATAACTTCTATTCAAGCAGTTTATGTACCCGCGGATGATTTGACCGACCCTGCCCCTGCCACAACATTTGCGCATTTAGATGCTACTACCGTACTATCAAGAGGATTAGCTGCCAAAGGTATCTATCCAGCGGTAGATCCTTTAGACTCAACGTCAACTATGCTCCAACCTCGAATCGTTGGAAAGGAACATTATGAAACTGCGCAAAGGGTTAAGCAAACCTTACAACGTTACAAAGAACTTCAGGACATTATAGCTATCCTGGGGTTGGACGAAGTGTCCGAAGAGGATCGCTTAACCGTAGCAAGAGCGCGAAAAATTGAGCGTTTCTTATCACAACCCTTTTTCGTAGCGGAAGTATTTACTGGTTCCCCGGGGAAATATGTTGGCCTAGCAGAAACAATTAGAGGATTTCAATTGATCCTTTCCGGAGAATTAGACGGTCTTCCTGAACAGGCCTTTTATTTGGTAGGTAACATCGATGAAGCTACTGCGAAGGCTACGAACTTAGAAATGGAGAGCAAATTGAATAAATGACCTTAAATCTTTGCGTACTCACCCATAATCGAATTGTTTGGGATTCAGAAGTGAAAGAAATCATTTTATCTACTAATAGCGGACAAATTGGCGTATTACCAAATCACGCGCCTATTGCCACAGTTGTAGATATAGGTATTTTGAGAATACGCCTTAACGACCAATGGTTAACGATGGCTCTGATGGGTGGTTTTGCTAGAATAGTCAATAATGAAATCACTATTTTTGGAAAGGATGCGGAAAAGGGTAGTGACATTGATCCACAAGAAGCTCAGCAAGCTCTTGAAATAGCGGAAGCTAACTTGAGGAAAGCTGAAGGCAAGAGGCAAACAATTGAGGCAAATCTAGCTCTCAGATGGGCTAGGACACGAGTAAAGGCTATCAACGCGATTTCGTAACTAGTTGGTTAATCGAAAGAATTTCCGTATAAACAGAACTTTCGTTTCTACATCCCATTTTTATTCTGCTGATTAAATAGAATCAAATACAATCAAAAGTGAAATAGTGAAATTTGATCTAACGAAAAATTTGAAAATTGAAAACGGAAATAGAATAGGATGAAAAAGATAGAAAATCAATAAAAGAAGGTGGGTAGAAAAACTTATTAGACACCGGGATCAATGGTATCTAATAAGTTCTACCTACTATTGGATTTGAACCAATGACTCCCGCCGTATGAAAGCAATACTCTAACCACTGAGTTAAGTAGGTCATTTATTATCATAAGGAATCATAAAGAGAAAGAAAAGGGACCTATCACATCGATGGATTATAAATCCGATATTACTTCTAAGCAATACCAATCAAACCGACCAAAAAGGTATGATTATGATGTTGGATCATGTAATATTCATCTTGACAAGAAATTATCTAAATAATATGATAAAATATGTATCACAAACACAAGGGCTATAGCTCAGTTAGGTAGAGCACCTCGTTTACACGCGCGCCAATGTTTTTCAGGGGAGTCTATCATGCAATCAAAAAAAATTGATCCTTTTGAGAAATCGATGTCTTACTCCATTACTTTGAAGGAACAAAACAAGAGAACAATAGCCTGACAAATGGTTTGGTTCGATTCGGGTGCCGTTTAGGCAGGAGCAGGATCCGAATCGAACCTATCATTGATTTGAGATATTGATAGGGCGAATACCCAGTCTATTCAATGCTAGGCATAATGAGTATAAGGACCTCAAAAATTCTCTTTTCGTCCTATGAATCTTAAGGTGTATGAAGTTTCATCTTTGATTTTTTAATCAGGATGATAGAGACTTCATTTAACTTAGGTTGATCTAGGCCAGAAGCAGACCTACGTCAAGATAAACTTTCCCTTCTTTGAAACACTTTGGTAGTGCTCCTGTATCAGTAATGAATCAGAGCACATGGAACCATCTTCCTTTTTTTTCTAAGAGAAAAAATATATATATGGTAGACTAACTGATATTTCTATCAGTTAATGAAAGAGCCCAATGCAAAAAAATGCATGTTGGGTCTTTGAAATAGGTCGAATCATTTTGATAATAATCAGTTCGATCTGTTTTACCGAGAAGGTCTACGGTTCGAGTCCGTATAGCCCTATATTTTATATTTTTATTTTATATTTTATTAATTTTTATATTTTATTAATTTTTATATTTTATTAATTTTTATATTTTATTAATTTAAAATATTTATTAAATTAATAAAAAAATATTTATTAAATTAATAAAAATGAAATGAAAATAATATTCTTAAAACTAAAGCAAACTAAAACAATAAAGAATATCCAAATACAAATAAAAAAAGTTGTATAGTTTTTTTTCCTAATTATTGTATTCTTTGTTGATTGGAACTGGTCGCTTCCAGTTGCTTGGTTAAAATCATTCCCATAAGCTCGCTCACAGGGAGATCGCTCAGAAACTGAAAACAAAAGCGCATTTCAACAGAATCTCATAAATATATATAATATATATTAAATATATATATATAGATAATATATATATAGATAATATCTATAAAAAGATATAATATCTATAAAATATAGATAGAAAATAAAAAATGTATTCTATATATAACTATATATAAATTTATTCTATATTCTATATATAACTATATAATATACTATATAATATATATATAAATTTATTCTATATTCTATATATATTCTATATATATAATAGATAATAAGATAATAGAAAAGAGAAAAGGTTTTTTTTTTTTTTTTTTATTTCTAATACATATTAGATATTAGTTATATATTAGAATTCCTTTTATTTAGAAAAATACGAAATGAAGTGAAAACAAAAAAGTTTTACTTGTTTTGGATTTGTATAGTATTCTACTATACTATATAGTAATAGTATAAATATCTATGTAATAGTATAAATGTAATAGTATAAATATCTATTTATACTATTACTATACAAATTAGTACTATATCGAATACAAATTAGTACTATATCGAAATTAAATCGAAATAAGTGAAATGTAAATAGGATTAATTCCAATCAATAAATCTTAAAACGCAACAGCAAACAAACGAAACTAGACGATTCGATCAAACTGAATTGTTGGTTTGACTAAACAAACAGTTGTGGATGACTTGACAATGAATTCCAGGTCGAATCGACTAATCCGGTCTATTTTTCACATTCATAGGAGTTCGTCTATGTTTCTGCTTTACGAATATGATATTTTCTGGGCATTTCTAATAATATCAAGTGCTATTCCTATTTTGGCATTTCTAATTTCTGGAGTTTTAGCCCCGATTAGAAAGGGTCCAGAAAAACTTTCTAGTTATGAATCGGGTATAGAACCAATGGGCGATGCTTGGTTACAATTTCGAATCCGTTATTATATGTTTGCTCTAGTTTTTGTTGTTTTTGATGTTGAAACGGTTTTTCTTTATCCATGGGCAATGAGTTTCGATGTATTGGGGGTACCCGTATTCATAGAAGCTTTAATTTTCGTGCTTATCCTAATTGTTGGTTCAGTTTATGCATGGCGAAAAGGAGCATTGGAATGGTCTTAGTTCCTGAATATTCAGATAATAAAAAGAAAGAAAAAAGTAAAAATAATAATAACATTGAGTATGAATTCCATTGAATTTCCCTTACTTGATCGAACAACCCAAAACTCAGTTATTTCAACTACATTAAATGATCTTTCAAATTGGTCAAGACTCTCCAGTTTATGGCCGCTTCTTTATGGTACCAGTTGTTGCTTCATTGAATTTGCTTCATTAATAGGCTCACGATTCGACTTTGATCGTTATGGGCTGGTCCCAAGATCGAGTCCTAGACAAGCGGACCTAATTTTAACAGCTGGAACAGTAACAATGAAAATGGCTCCCTCTTTAGTGAGATTATATGAACAAATGCCCGAACCTAAATATGTTATTGCTATGGGCGCGTGTACAATTACAGGAGGGATGTTCAGTACTGATTCTTATAGTACTGTTCGGGGAGTCGATAAGCTAATTCCTGTGGATGTCTATTTGCCGGGCTGTCCCCCTAAACCCGAGGCAGTTATAGATGCTATAACAAAACTTCGTAAGAAAATATCTCGCGAAATCTATGAAGATCGAATTAGATCTCAACAGGGGGATCGGTGTTTTACTACCAATCACAAGTTTTGTCTTGTACGCAGTACTCATACTGGAAATTATAATCAAGGATTACTCTATCAACCACCATCTACTTCAGAGATTCCTCCTGAAACATTTTTCAACTACAAAAGTTCAATATCTTCCCACGAATTAGTGAATTAGGTAGGATTCAGAAACAGAATAACAAACAACGAATTAATCTTCATAAATTCGATTTCATCGTAAATGTGAAATACTTATCTTATACAAATTACAAATAAAAAAGAAAAGTGCGGGAGAGATAAAAAAGATGCAGGGCCGTTTGTCTGTTTGGCTAGTCAAACACGGGCTAGTTCATAGATCTTTGGGCTTCGATTACCAAGGAATAGAGACTTTACAAATAAAGCCCGAGGATTGGCATTCCATTGCTGTTATTTTATATGTATATGGTTACAATTATCTACGTTCCCAATGTGCTTATGATGTAGCACCAGGCGGACTGTTAGCCAGTGTGTATCATCTTACGAGAATAGAGTATGGTGTAGATCAACCGGAAGAAGTATGTATAAAAGTATTTGCTCCAAGGAGTAACCCTAGAATTCCGTCTGTTTTCTGGGTTTGGAAAAGTGCGGATTTTCAAGAACGAGAATCTTATGACATGTTGGGAATCTCTTATGAGAATCATCCACGACTGAAACGTATCTTAATGCCCGAAAGTTGGATAGGGTGGCCTTTACGTAAGGATTACATTGCCCCCAATTTTTATGAAATACAAGACGCTCATTGAATGATAAGAAACTAATTACAACTTCAAATATTCAAGGAATATTTGTACATTCTCTTCTAGCTCAAACGGAGGAATTGAGGTTTCATTCGTATTCTTATGGATAGGCTAATAAATAAAAAGAAATAAAAGACAATACATCATTGAAATTCTCGATTTTTGAAGATACCTTTTTATTTTATTTCGGACGAGCCGAGACAATAGGATGAACAACAAGGGTTCTATACCGTGAACTTTGTATCGCGCACATCACTTAGATGAACTCTAGAGAGTCACATAGAAAGGAATGAAGAAATGGAATATGAAAGAGAATACAAATAAATAAATGAAAGGGAATCGGATTCTATTTGTACTGTAGCTGAGATGAGTCTTGGTTATTTCTATCCTTGAACTCCTCTAGACCAGACTTTTGGTTGGGCCTTTCAACCAACTATTTTAATCTTTTTTTTTAATTAAATATGTATGAAGTATTAACATTCTTTTTGAATGTGAGGAGCCACAGCGTGAACAAATAAAAAAGAAGAGGAAAGATAATGAAATTTTTTTCTTTTACTACATTATTTATTTTTTTTACTACATTATAATTATAATAGACTCTTTGCTCATCTAAAAAATAGAAACAAAAAAAAAAAAAAAAATAAATAAAGAGAGGGTTTACTTCCAGATAGCTAGCTAGATAAGTATGTATTATGTCGATCTATATCAATTAATTTGTAGAGTAGATACTCATACAAATTAATCATACGCCGAGAACCAGATTTGAACTGGTGACACGAGGATTTTCAGTCCTCTGCTCTACCAACTGAGCTATCCCGACCATTACCGACGCATTATCCTCATAATACTAGATGACTTGGGTCTATGTCACTTAAAAATGAAAACAAAAAAAAAAACGAAAAAGTATTAAATTAAAAGGGGAATTTCTTGGATCTTTAAAAGGAAGACTTTGTAAATTTCAGTATGAGTAATGATATGGATTATGAATCATTCAAATAGGTATTCCTTGCTCAAGGGTGTTGATTTGTACGTATATCATATATATATCACAATATATCATATCACAAGACTTGTGATAAGAGAACAAAATTCTGCTAGGATACGCTTGTAAAATGGAAAAGAATAGGATGAATGAGAAACATAAGGAACTTTGAACCACTAACAAAAAGGGTAGGATAAAATAAATAGATAGCAAACGGGCTTTTTGGGGTTGGGGATAGAGGGACTTGAACCCTCACGATTTTTAAAGTCGACGGATTTTCCTCTTACTATAAATTTCATTGTTGTCGGTATTGATATTGACATGTAGAACGGGACTCTATCTTTATTCTCGTCCGATTAATCAGTTTTTCAAAAGATTTATCAGACTATGGAGTGAATGATTTGATTAATGAATATTCTATTCGATTCTTTCTTCAACTTGGAATCGATTCACAACAATTCTTTTTATTTTTCATATAAATTGATTTTGCATATAAATAAAAAAAATACGGGTTCGAGTCGTCTTTTTTGGTTTTTCATTAGTATACCTATTTATTTTATATTTTATATAGGTATATCTTGCATCCTTTCTGGAGTTTCGATATAAGGATTCCTTTACCAACAGTCAACCCCATTTGTTAGAATAGCTTCCATTGAGTCTCTGCACCTATCCCTTTTTTATTATTCTCGCTTGTTGAACCTTTGTTTATTTTCGTAAAATAATAGGATTTGGCTCAGGATTGCCCATTTTTCATTCCGGGGTTTCTCTGAATTTGAAAGTTATCACTTAGTAGGTTTCCATACCAAGGCTCAATCCAATCCAATTAAGTCCGTAGCGTCTACCAATTTCGCCATATCCCCTTTGTGTCTTGAGATTAGGATCTCATTAGGATGCACTTCCTTCCCCCTTTCTCCTTCCCTTCCTTTCCCCTTTCTTTCATTTATTTATTTTCTTTCTTTTTATGCGAAAACCGTTGAATTTAGTATTGAATTTAGTAGATATAGATACTGATTCTTATATCGAAGGGTCTTTACCTATTTTATTTCTTGTTTGTTTATCTTCTTTCGTCTCTATCGGAGACCCGTATTTATTTGGTCCAATCAGAAAATATTTTATCATTTCTGTATTCGCAATTCAATATAGATGGATATTCCATAACATATATATGCCCCCCTTACTCTCAGTTTTCTCAGGCAATTTACTCGAACGGTCGATTTTTTTTTTTTTTTTCGTCTTAGCTTCCGCCTTTATGAATGAAAACAAAAGAAAGGAGTCTCTCATCTCTCATTATGATCTGGATTTCATTTCTATGGGTTGCATCTTTTCTTTTTTCTTTAATTTTATTTTTATTCTTATTCTTTTATTAGACTATCCTATATAACCATAATAAGATAACTAAAAAAATAAAAATAAAAATGAAAATTGAATTTATTCATTATTAAAATTTATTCATTTTAAAATTTATTCATTATTAATTATTTATTTTCTAGTATAATAGCATAATAGCTAGAACTAATTATTCCATTCATTTCTATTTCGACTTCGAAGATAATTCGAATTAGTTAGTCTAAAAAACAAAGTTTCATTCTAATTATTTAGACTTATAACGTATCATTTATATAATGATAATATATATATAAATTATATATAAATATAAATTATATATAAATGCATAAAAATATTTTCACTATAATTATCTAATTATTAGACTCTATTTATAATTCTAAACTAAATATAAATAAATTAAATATATATTAAATCTATATTAAATATAAATAAATATTAAATATAAATAAATTAAATCTATATTAAATCTATCTATCTATATTAAAATTAAATCTATCTATTAAATTAAATCTATATCTATATCTATATAAAAAAAAAAAATTATATATAATTTAAATGTAAAATATACTAAAAATATACTAAAAAATACTAAAAATATAAAATAAAAAATATAGTAATATTATACTTAGTATACTAATATTATACTAATATATATATAATACTAAATTATATATATAATACTAAATAGAATATAATACTAAATAGAATAGAATACTAAATAGAATAGACTAATAGAATAAAGATAACATATAATAAAATAAATATAAAATAAAAATATATAATATAGAGATAAATAATAAATAATTATAAAAATTATAAATATATTTATAATTTATTTTTATAATTTTTATAATTATAATAAAATTAGAATTAAATTATAATAATATTATTATAATTTAATATTATTAAATATAATGTTATTAAATATTAATATGATTAAATTAAAATATGATTAAATTAAAATATCATTTTTAATATGATTAAAATATAATCAAATAGAATGATTAAAATATAATCAAATAGAATTATATTATTCTATTCTTAATTATTATATTCTATCAATATTAGATTGAATATTAGATTGAATCTACCATTATTATATATTATTATATATTATTATATATCATTATATTAAATATGATTATATTAAATATGGCATAAATTATGTATGGCATAAATATGGCATTTAAAATTTAAAATTCTAGTTTTTCTAAATTCTAGTCTATAATTCATATTAATAATTCATAGTAATTATGAATAACTAATAGATAGTTAATAGATAAGATCGTAATAGTTTGCTGAATTCCTATGGATACAAAATTTCTATTATTTGAGCCCGCTTAGCTCAGAGGTTAGAGCATCGCATTTGTAATGCGATGGTCATCGGTTCGATTCCGATAGCCGGCTTTCTCTATTTGTTTGCTTTTTTACTTTTTTACATGATTGATAATGTTTTTTTGAAATCAAAGAACATTGAAAAAGCTTTTTCCCCTTTTCTTTCCAAAGGTCAACGATCCGTTTATTATGTCGTAGAAACTTTCAATTAGGAATAAAATTGGAGGAGTTAGATCTTTGCAGAATAAATCAAGAAAAAAAAAAAGGAAACTTTTTTTGGTTTAATTTTTAGATTTTAATTTTTATATTTTATATTTAATATATATTTTATATTTAATATATTTATATATTATATATATTTTATTTTAATTTCTATTTTTTGTATACATTATATACAATATACATTATATACAATACAAAAAAGTATGGATATTGATCCAATTCATCTCATTAATATTTGTAGTACAATCCTTCAGTCGATTTCGCTTCATTTAGTTCAGTTTTAATTTAGGTTTATGAAATTTCAATAAAATTCAAATTAATAAGGAGTCTTTATGTCGCGTTACCGAGGGCCTCGTTTCAAAAAAATACGCCGTCTGGGGGCTTTACCGGGACTAACTAGTAAAAGTCCTAGAGCCGGAAGCGATCTTAGAAACCGATCGCGCTCCGGTAAAAAATCTCAATATCGTATTCGTTTAGAAGAAAAACAAAAATTGCGTTTTCATTATGGCCTTACAGAACGACAATTACTTAAATACGTTCGTATTGCCAGAAAAGCAAAAGGGTCAACAGGTCAGGTTTTACTACAATTACTTGAAATGCGTTTGGATAACATCCTTTTTCGATTAGGTATGGCTTCAACTATTCCTCAAGCCCGCCAATTAGTTAACCATAGACATATTTTAGTTAATGGTCGTACAGTAGATATACCAAGTTATCGCTGCAAACCCCGAGATATTATTTCAGCGAGGGATGAACAAAAATCTAGAACTCTGATTCAAAATTATCTTGATTCATCCACCCATGAGGAATTACCAAAGCATTTGACCCTTCACACATTACAATATAAAGGATTAGTCAATCAAATAATAGATAGGAAATGGGTCGGTTTGAAAATAAATGAATTGCTTGTCGTAGAATATTATTCTCGTCAGACTTAAACCTAACTAAAATAACAAAACAAGGGTTCTGCTCCCTTTTCACCTGAGTTAAGGTTAAGTAAAGGAAGACAGGGTAAGGGATTTGATTCGGAAATTTTATTTTTCTCCTATTCATGTATGATAGATCCGTAGGTAGATTTTCATCCCCTGTACGCTATTTTACGTATTCCGTATTAAAAAGAAATTGGGAATAGAGAATCTATATCAAAGAAGGGTCTAACTCTTTAGTATCTGTTCTTATTTGATTTGATACATTGTAGTCAGTTACATTGGCGAATTAGGTGAAGGTGCGGAAAGAGAGGGATTCGAACCCTCGGTAAACAAAAGTCTACATAGCAGTTCCAATGCTACGCCTTGAACCACTCGGCCATCTCTCCTACATAATTATTATGGCCGATAACCCGAGCGAATAGCGAGTTATTCATATTAGATTGTTCGAGAGGTACGAACAATATCAATTCTAACTAGAAAACTAGCTATAAAAATAGAAAACTTTTCATCACTTTTTTCAGCACTTTTTCTTTAGCCTCCCGACTCGAAGAAATTTTTTTGTGAGGGGGCTGTTAAAAATAAATAATATAATACGATAAACATATACCATATATATCTATTCATGTTTGCGAAAAAGGCACTCCCATCTTTTTTCTGATATTTCTACCGGACTGGATTAAATCAATGAATTGAAACGAATCAAATCAATCGATTGGTTTTTTTTTTTTTAGACTATGCTTAATGGATATTTTTAGTTCATAATTCTCTTTAGACTCTAATTCCCCATTTCTATAAGAATTCTAAAATTCTTTTCCAGTTTTAGATCTCTCAACAACAACCTCTTACTCTGTAAATCTATTACAAATTCATAAATCCTCTAAGGGATTTTTATATTTGATTATATGTTGTATACCTGCTATGCACAAAACACAAAAAAGGGCAGTTATTTTATTTTCATCATAGAACGATTATTCGATTATTTTTCCTCTTTTTATCATAATTTAATCAAAACTTCTCTAATTTTGCTAATCTATCCTAATCCGTAGGATAAATTTTTTGATTCTTCAACTTCGATGAAATCGTAATAATTCTTTTTTCTTTTTATATTTTATTCTTATACTAATAAATTCTTATACTAATAAATTTGGATGAAATAAAATAGGATTCAAATATTTCTTTTTTTTTTTTTTTCTTGATTCCTGCCAAAAAAATTGAAGTAAAGTAGAGGGGCTATATCTTTTTTTTTTTTTTTTTATGGAATGGGTCTGCTTTTATGTTATTTCGTACTGTACGCTTCCTTTGTTTGTGAGATCCTTTTTTTTTTCTCACGAAGGGGTAATGAAAAGAGTTATAGAATGGATTGCTACCTATGCCTAGATCGCGGATAAATGGAAATTTTATTGATAAGACCTTTTCAATCGTAGCCAATATCTTATTACGAATAATTCCGACAACTTCAGGAGAAAAAGAGGCATTTACTTATTACAGAGATGGTGCGATTTGATTATTATTATATAATTATAATTATTTTATATATTTTAATTATTTTATATATATTTTTTTTTTTATTTTTATTTTACCGCTCTTAGTCTTAGGAAAAAGACACATGATTCGGAATAGAAAAAAAAAAAAAAAAGACTATTGAAAAAAAAAAAAGAAATCTACGCTTGTTGAAGGTGAAGTTTATAAATAAAGCAATTCCTTCTGTCGTGTATCCCCGATTAATGCAACCTCAGATGCTTCAATTGTTGATTCGAGTATTGAGCGAAAGGTTACACCTATGGGTCTGTATTGTGGGTCAACCCTACTACACTAGTACCAATAGGCGGCATAGAGGAAGAAGCACTACATCTAGGAATCAACAACACGAAAACTTTGTTATTGTTATAAAGGATTCCCTTTCCTTATCGGGATCGGAACTAAGAGAAATGGTTGGGACAACAAACATCCATCTTGTTCGTACTTTGGATACCCATATAACCATCGAAGATTGTTGAAGTGACTAATTCCTGGAAATTAAGGAGCGTTGAGAACAAAGAAATTGTTGGAGTTTACTTTATTTATCTAGTACGAACACGCTTGATGGTAAGAAAAGATCTTTTGCAAGAGGGTTGGCTAGAGATTTCTTGTAAAAACATTAGCCCCGCTCAGTTCATAATGACAATATTTCGACCTTTTTTTTAATTCCATGGATTATTCTCATTATGCACATAAAGGAGGAGCCGTATGAGGTGAAAATCTCACGTACGGTTTTGGAACGGAGAATTCGTTGAATCGAATGACGACCGTAACGGATGTCGGCTCAATCCGAAGGAAATTATGCGGAAGCCTTACAGAATTATTATGAAGCTATGCGACTAGAAATTGATCCCTATGATCGAAGTTATATACTCTATAACATAGGCCTTATCCACACAAGTAACGGAGAACATACAAAAGCTTT
>NW_028322913.1:42500-58596 GCF_047325235.1 Durio zibethinus | reverse complement strand
TAGAGCATATATTAACTCATATATCCTTTTCGGTCGTTTCAATTGTAATTACAATTCATTTTTTAACCTTATTCTTATTAGTCGATGAAGTCGTAGGACTATATGATTCATCAGAAAAGGGCATGATAGTTACCTTTTTCTGTATAACAGGATTATTAGTCACTCGTTGGATTTATTCAGGACATTTCCCATTAAGTGATTTATATGAATCATTAATCTTTCTTTCATGGGGTTTCTCCCTTATTCATATGGTTTACTATTTTAAAAAGCGTAAAAATGATTTAAGCGCAATAACCGCACCAAGTGTTATTTTTACCCAAGGCTTTGCCACTTCGGGTCTTTTAACCAAAATGCATCAATCCGCAATATTAGCGCCTGCTCTCCAATCCCAGTGGTTAATGATGCACGTAAGTATGATGGTATTAGGCTATGCAGCTCTTTTATGTGGATCATTATTATCAGTAGCTCTTCTAGTCATTACATTTCGAAAAGCCATAAAAATTATTGGTAAAAACAATAATTTATTAAATCAGTCATTTTCGTTTGGCGAAATCCAATACATGAATGAAAGAAGCAATGTTTTATTAAACACTTATTTTCTTTCTTCTAAAAATTTTTACAGGTATCAATTGACTCAACAATTGGATCGTTGGAGTTATCGTATTATTAGTCTCGGGTTTATCTTTTTAACCATAGGAATTCTTTCGGGAGCCGTATGGGCTAATGAGGCGTGGGGATCATATTGGAATTGGGACCCAAAGGAAACTTGGGCATTTATTACTTGGACCGTATTCGCGATTTATTTACATACCCGAACAAATAAAAATTTGGAAGGTGTAAATTCCGCACTTGTGGCTTCTATGGGATTTCTTATAATTTGGATATGCTATTTTGGGGTCAATCTATTAGGAATAGGTTTACATAGTTATGGTTCATTTACATTAACATCTAATTGAATTGAATAAAAAGGCTAAGCCTAACAAATACTAAGATAGGACAGCGTATATATAAGAAAACTTATTGTAAGCTGTCAAGAACCTTTTGAATCACTCCACTACTTGATTCAAAAGGTTCTAACAAAAGCCAAAGATGTCTGATTAAAATTCAATTTAATTCTTTTACCTTTTTTTACTTAACTTAAACTTAAGAGAAGAAAAAAGACTTCTTTCTTTTTTTTTTCACTGTACAACGAACAATTTTAAAAATCATAGGATTACTTTTTGATTTTTTGTTTTATTCATCAAAACTATCTATAAAAATAATTATATAGAATAGTTTCGACCTTCTCACCTGATAATGAGAGGACAAAATCCGGATAAATACCAATACCTATTACTGGTAGAAAGATAGAGATCGAAACAAATAACTCTCGTGGTCCAGAATCAAAAAAATAAGAACTTTGAGCATTAAATAGCTTGTATCCATAGAACATTTGACGTGACATAGATAATGAATAAATAGGAGTTAATATCATTCCAATTGACATTACGAAAGTAATTAGTATTTTTGGCATTAAAAAATATTTTTGGCTGGTAATTATTCCAAAAAAGACTATCAACTCTGCAACAAAACCACTCATGCCCGGTAATGCAAGAGAAGCCATCGATAAGATACTGAACATCGTAAATATTTTTGGAATCGGAATAGCCATTCCACCCATTTCGTCGAGATAAAAAAGACGCATTCTATCATAACTCGTTCCTGCCAAGAAAAAAAGTGCAGCACCGATAAATCCATGAGATATTATTTGTAAAATAGCTCCGTTGAGTCCCGTATCAGTTATAGAGCCAATTCCTATAATTATGAAACCCATATGAGATACGGAGGAATAGGCTATTCTTTTTTTTAAATTCCGTTGACCAAGAGATGTTGAAGCTGCATAAATTATTTGCATTGTACCCACTATTATCAACCAGGGAGAAAATATGGAATGAGCGTGGGGTAATAATTCCATATTGATGCGAACTAATCCATACGCTCCCATTTTTAATAAAATTCCGGCTAGAAGCATACAAGTACTGTAATGTGCCTCCCCATGGGTGTCTGGTAACCACGTATGTAAGGGTATAATCGGCGATTTGACAGCAAAAGCAATAAGAAATCCAATATAGAATATGATTTCCAGTGCGACAGGATACGATTGATTAGCTAATGTTTCAAAATTTAATGTTGGTTCATTAGAACCGTATAAACCGATACCCAAAACTCCTATTAATAAAAAAATGGAACCCCCCGCAGTGTACAAAATAAATTTTGTAGCCGAGTACAGACGTTTCTTTCCCCCCCACATGGATAGAAGTAGATAAACGGGAATTAATTCGAACTCCCACATGATGAAAAAAAGTAAAAGGTCTCGAGAAGAAAATGATCCTATTTGACCACTGTACATTGCTAGCATCAAGAAATGGAATAATCGCGAATCTCGAGTAACTGGCCAAGCCGCCAAAGTAGCTAAAGTAGTGATAAATCCTGTCAGTAAAATGGGCCCTATAGAAAGTCCATCTATTCCCAATCTCCAGTAAAAATCAAAAAAATTTATCCATTTATAATCTTCCTCCAGCTGGATTAATGGATCGTCCAATCGGAAATGATAACAAAATGCATAGGTTGTTAGAAGGAGTTCAAATATGCATATACACATAGTATACCACTTAATTAGCTTATTTCCTCTATGAGGAAGAAAGAAAATTAAAGAACCTGCAGATATTGGTAAAACTACAATTATTGTTAACCAAGGAAAATAATTCGTGGTAAAGACAAGATGCACTTGGACCAGAAAAACCCGTGCTCAAAAAAGATTTTTTTTGAGCACGGGTTTTTTCAGTAAAAAAAAAATAAAATGGATTCAAAATGTATTCAAGTGGGGTTTTCGGGAACGTATCAATAAGCTAGACCCATACTTCGAGTTGTTTCATGCCATAAATAAACTCGAGACGCTCAAGAAATCTGTTGGACAAGCGGATTCACATCTCTTACAACCAACACAGTCTTCTGTTCTTGGAGCGGAAGCAATTTGCTTAGCTTTACATCCATCCCAAGGTATCATTTCTAACACATCGGTGGGGCAGGCTCGGACACATTGAGTACACCCTATACATGTATCATAAATTTTTACTGAATGTGACATGGGATCTATAATTTTTTGAACATCATAAAATTTCAATCTAGTAAACTTGTAAATGAATCATTATAGTTAAACACCAGATGAATCAACGATTTACCAGAAATTTTCTAATCAATTTCCTTCGGGATCAACTCATAAGAAAGGACCAAGATACTTTGATTTCTTACGTTTTCGAAAACATGATGTAGATTCCAACATATTGGACATGCTAATTCAAATTGGTGAATCTTATAATTTAATATTATTAATATTACTTATTCAACAAAGTTGATTGATTGATACGCGTTGATTTTCTGTTACGATAAATTGAGGAAACAATAGCTGATCCAATAGCTGCTTCAGCGGCTGCAATAGCTATAACAAAAATTGATAAAATATTTCCTTTTAATTGCCGACTATCAAAAAAATCAGAAAATGTTACAAAATTTATATTAACCGCATTCAGTATAAGTTCAAGACACATAAGGGCCCGAACCATATTTCGACTCGTGATCAATCCATAAATACCGATAGAAAATAAATAGGCACTCAAAACAAGTATATGTTCGAGCATCATTGACCAACTCCTTATCAATTTCGATTCATTTTAATATGAACAATAATTCAACGGATTTGATTGACTAGAATAGAATATAACAAAAAGAATATATTGGAAATATCTCGAATAAACGAATTTCTATTTTATATTTTATACACGAACAAGAATTCAAGGAAAATAGATGCGATAAGACAGAAAAAAGTTTAATTTGGATTGCTTGCTATTCCTAGTTAGAAAGATTTATTACTGACGAGCCACAGCAATTGCACCTATCAAAGCAACTAAAAGAATTAGTGAAATGAATTCAAATGGAAGAAAAAAATCTGTTGCTAAATGAATTCCAATTTGTTGACTATTACTTATCAAATCTTGTTCTATAATTTGGTTTGATCTTGTAGTCCAAATAATCCCGTACCATGATGTATCTAATATAGTAGTAATTAGCGAAACAAGAATACTTGTACAAATCAACGAAGTAAGGCCATTCCCAATGGTCCACAGATTAAAATTTTTATAATATTCTGAACCATTCATGAACATCACAGCAAATAGGATTAAAACATTTATGGCTCCCACATAAATAAGAAGCTGGGCAGCAGCTACAAAATGAGAATTTGAGAGAATATAGAATAAGGATATACAAACAAGAACCAATCCCAATGAAAAGGCAGAAAAAATTGGATTGGTAAGTAATACCACTCCCAGGCCCCCTAATATAAGACCCGATCCCAGAAAAACTAAAAGAAAATCGTGTATTGGTCCAGGCAAATCCATTATATGTAAAATAAGAGATAAATAAATCGAAATGCTTTTCATGATCTTATTGACCCGACCAGGAATTTTTTTTTTATGATACGTTCCTAATTGAATAAAATCCTAATCTATTAGGTGTGAATTGATCTAAGTACAATTATTGTTTCGTTTTTAATTCTTTTTTTTTGTTCGGTTCGAAAGGGTATTTTGTTTTTTGAAACTATATATTTCGAAATAATTACGAATATATTAATAGATTTTCAAGAAAAATGAATTCGAAATTCTTATCAACCAGTTAATTTGTAATTGAATTTTTATTTATTGACCAAACAAAGAGTAAAGGCCTCATTCTTTTAAGTCAAACCAAATATTCTTTTAACTTAAACCAAAACGGAACCTTAAAAGAATTGGAAATTTCTCTTTAATAGAATAGGAGGTTTACTTACTCAGTTTTTCTTTGAGGCGAATTCAAAATTGTTCGAATTGTATAATCGTCAATTACTGACATTGGTAAACGGCCCAAAGCAATTTGATTATAATTCAATTCGTGACGGTCGTAAGTAGAAAGTTCATATTCTTCAGTCATTGATAAACAATTTGTTGGACAATACTCAACGCAGTTACCACAAAATATACAAATTCCGAAATCAATACTGTAATTAAGCAATCGTTTTTTTCTAATATCCGTTTCAAATTTCCAATCAACAACAGGCAGATCTATAGGGCATACACGAACACATACTTCACAAGCAATGCATTTATCAAATTCAAAATGGATTCGCCCACGGAAACGCTCTGATGCGATTAATTTTTCATAAGGGTATTGAATAGTTACAGGTAAACGATTTGCGTGGGATAAGGTAATCATGAAACCTTGACCAATGTACCTTGCTGCTCGGACTGTTTGGTGGCCATAATTCATGAACCCAGTTACCATAGGGAACATATCGTGAATATCTATGAATAATTTTATGTTTGTTTCTTTCTCTTGTTTGAACCAAGTCATGAATCTCGTATTCTTTTTTTCTTTACAGTGAAAGAAGTTGGAAAGAAGTTGTTAATAATAGATTACCGAGAGAAATGGGTAAAAGAAATTTCCATCCAAGATTTAATAATTGGTCCATTCTTAACCTAGGTAAAGTCCATCTTGTTGCGATAGAAATAAACAAAAACAAATAAGTTTTAGCTAATGTAATAAAGATACCAATTGTCGTTCCAAAGATTCCATTCATTTTATTTATTTCAAATAGCTCAGGGACGAATACGTACGGAATGGAAATATTCCAACCCCCCAAGTAAAGAACTGTTACAAATAAGGAAGAAAGTAATAGATTTAGATAGGAAGCAACATAAAATAAACCAAATTTGATACCCGAATATTCGGTTTGATACCCTGCTACTAATTCTTCCTCGGCTTCTGGTAAATCAAAAGGTAATCTCTCACATTCTGCTAGAGAAGAAATTAGAAAAACGATAAACCCTATTGGCTGACGCCACAAATTCCATCCCCAAACCCCATATTTTGATTGCGCCTCAACTATATCAACTGTACTTGAGCTGTTAGATAATTATAGTCGATGATAACATCACTGTTCCCATCGCTAGTCCAAAACCGTACATGAGGTTTTCAACTCATACGGCTCCTCGTGGGTCACAAATAAATTTAAGGACCGAATCAGTATTATTTCTCTTCGTATGGTTGTAGAATAGATAGAGAAAAAATGGATTGGAAGGTCCAAAATTATACCAATGGAATTCTGTCTGCTATATTATGAAGAATAAAAAAAGTGCTTCTGAATTGATCTCGCCCGTTACTAATTTCAATTTTTATTTGTTGAGTAATAACTTAAGCCTTCAATAAAATACTTCTTGTAGAAATATCAATAGATATTTCAACCCATTGTTTTCGATTACGAAAAAAATTAAATATTACATTAGCTCATAAATCATGACACAGATTATATCTCTCTATATATATGAAAGAAAGAATAAAAAAAAAAAAAATATTTATTTTTTATTCTTTCTTTTTCGTTCCTATTCTTCTTTCTGATCTGAGAAAATTACGAATGGGGGCTTAAACTAAAAAATAGTAAAGGATTATTTCGTTCCTGATAGTCATTACTTTAATCGGTGGATAGGAGCATACTCTGGACCGGAATCGTGGGTAGTACTGCCTACTCATTTCTACTAATTTAAAGCCCCAATTAGTATTCTTTTTATGTTATCCAGAAATATCCTTTTTATATAATTTACATAATCTCCATTACTAATCCTTTGTGTATTTTGGTGTTCCTAACCATCCACTCATTTTTTTGTTCAATCCCCCGTTTGGTTTGGCAATACATGTATGGGAATCTATACAAAGGATAGCCAAAACTCTATACGGTTGATCTTTTGAGCCCGCTTCAAGCTAGATTGACTAATCAACCCGTCTTGGGGTAAAGACTTCTTCCACTTATGTTTTCTTCCACTTAACTCTTGTACATAGGAAATGAGATTAAATTTTTTTTTGTTTAATTTACTGCGAATTTATAAGCTGCTTTCTTTCACTCATATATAACTATCTAATTTAGTTTATCAACCTGAAGGATAATAAAATAACGAAGATATCTATTCAATCCATTCAGCTTATTTTATAGAACGAAAGGAATAGGGAAAAGAAAAGTTTATATTTCAACGAATCGCACGTAGAGATATTGATAAAACACATAGAGTTAATGGTATTTCATAACTAATCGATTGAGCAGCAGCTCGCAGACCACCTAAAAAGGAATATTTATTATTTGATCCGTATCCTGACATAAGAAGTCCAACAGGAGCAATACTTGAAATGGCAATCCATAAAAAAATACCGATATTGAGATCGGCTAAAATAAGGCGAGAGCTAAAAGGAATTACTGAAAAACTTAGTAAAATGGATATGACTGCTATAGACGGTCCAATACGGAATAAACGAGTATTTCCTCTAGATGGAAGAATATTCTCTTTGAAAAGCAGTTTTGTTCCATCTGCTAGAGCTTGAAGAATTCCCAAAGGGCCGGCGTATTCAGGCCCAATACGTTGTTGTATTCCTGCAGATATTTCTCTTTCTAACCATACAATTACTAGTACACCTATTGTGATTCCCAATACAAGAGTCAAAATAGGGACAAACATCCATATGATCCCATAGACCTCTTTTAAGGATTCCAATCTGTAAAAGGAATTGATATCTTCTACTTCTGTTGTATAAATTATCATTTCAACGATCAACTTCTCCCATAATGATATCTATGCTACCTAGTATCGTCATAATATCAGCCAATTTCATTCTTTTAACTAACTGAGGAAGAATTTGCAAATTGATAAAACCCGGCGGGCGAATTTTCCATCTCCAAGGAAAACCACTTTGATCTCCTATCAGAAAAATTCCTAATTCTCCCTTTGGGGCTTCCATTCTCGCATAAAGTTCTTGTCTCGGTAATTCAAATGTAGGAGAAGGTTTTTTACTAATGAATCGATATTCAAAATCATTCCATTCTGGATCCCTTTCTCGATCAAAACATCGGATTTCTAAATTCTCATAGGGACCCCCCGGAATTCCTTCCAGGGCCTGTTGAATTATTTTTATGGATTCCGTCATTTCACTGATTCGGACTAAATAACGAGCTAATGAATCTCCTTCTTTTTGCCACTGGATTTCCCAATCAAATTCGTCGTAACACTCATAATGATCAACTTTACGAAGATCCCATTTGATTCCAGAGGCTCGTAGCATTGGGCCGGATAGACCCCAATTTATTGCTTCTTCTCCACCAATAACCCCTACCCCTTCAACTCGTTCTAAAAAAATAGGATTTCGCGTAATAAGTTTTTGATATTCAACAATTCCTGTTAAAAAATAATCACAGAAATCCAAACATTTATCTATCCAGCCATAGGGTAGATCGGCCGCTACTCCTCCGATACGAAAATAATTATGCATCATTCTCATACCGGTGGCAGCTTCGAATAGATCATATACTAATTCTCTTTCTCTGAAAATATAGAAAAAGGGGGTCTGTGCACCAATATCGGCCATAAAAGGTCCAAGCCATAATAGATGAGAAGCTATACGACTCAACTCCAACATAATTACTCTGATATAGCTGGCTCTTTTAGGGACTTGAATATTGCCCAATTGTTCTGGTCCATTTACGGTTATTGCTTCCGTGAACATAGTGGCTAAATAATCCCAACGTGTTACATAAGGCAAATATTGTATAATTGTTCGGTTTTCCGCAATTTTTTCCATTCCTCTGTGTAAATAACCTAATATTGGTTCACAGTCAACAACATCTTCACCATCTAGAGTAACGATGAGACGAAGAACACCGTGCATTGATGGGTGGTGAGGTCCCATATTGACTATCATAAGGTCTTTTTCTGTAGCTGATAGATTCATAAGTTTTTCCTCGATTCATTCTTACATGAATTGTTGAAAACGAAAAGAAGTACATCAAAATGAAAAATATAATAAATCGACTAATTCAATCAAATTAACGATTTTTTGATTCCCGAATATCCAACTCACTAATTAATTCTTTATAACGTATGTTATTTTTCTTTGATAAATAAGACAGAAGCCGTTGACGTTTTCCTAGAATTTTACGTAGACCTCTCTGAGATAAATAGTCTTTTTTGTGCAATTCCAAATGTGAAGTAAGTCTTCGTATCTTATTGGTGAAACTGACTATTTGAAATTCAACGGACCCCTTGTTTTCTTCTTTTTTTTCTTGAAAAATAACTGAGATGAATGAATTTTTTACCATAAAACAAAAATTTCTCTCCCCCTTTTTTTGAATGTGAATTTTACTGATCAGTAATAATAATAATACCATTCATTTTAATATGCACAATGATTTTAAGTTCGTTATGAACTTTATAATTTTTTCAAATAAAATTAATCAATCCGGTTTTCAATCATAATATATGGAAAAATGTACCATTGACGAATTTTCAAACGCGGATACATATGTATCCTTACCATACTGAAACGACTGCCATTATTACTATTAAACCAATAGCGATTCATACAAGCTAAATCTTCTAATCGATAATTGGGCCAAAGAAAGAACTTTAATTTAATTAGTTTCTTTTTATCACTATCAAGATGTTTGTTTTTATTCAAAACTTGACCACAGTTTTTTACATTATTTAAAAATACTGGATTTCTATGCATACCATTTTTATCCCTTGAATTGAAAGAAATTCGAATTCGCAATTCTCTCCGGTGGTTAGGGGATAAAATATTTTCAGGAATAAACAAATCATAATGATTTTTGTCTTTATTTTCAGTCATTTTTTGATGTCTTGCAATGGATTCATCAAAATTATTTTTTTCAATATAGTTTTTTTTTTTTGCGTCTTTTTTTTTTTTTGCGTCTTTGATTAATTTCATGTTTATTTTTATGAACCAATGAAATACTTATAGTTTGATATAGAATAAATTGTCCATCAATTTCTACATACCGGCGAATTGGTTCGATAATCAATACTCCTTTTTTGAGTAGGTATTGATAAGTTAAAAGTAACTTATCCGCCGAATCCATCAAAATATCCAGATTCGTTCCTCCTCTTCTAACAGAGTATAGAAAAGTTTCATTCATATTTATCAGGCCAAGAATGAAAGAATATGCTTTGATATTTTTGATTATTTTTTCATCGAAAGAATCAGCATCCCATCCGAATTGAAAATACAAATACTTTTGTAGGAATAAACGAGCTTCTCTCTTGCTCTCGTCTTCCTTTCTATGTTTTTTTGATTTACCAGAATCTTCTTCAACATCTTTTTCTTGATTGTCTGATTTACCTTTTTCTTGATCTGATTTACCTTTTTCTTGATTGGATGATTTACCTTTTTCTTGATTGGATGATTTACCTTTTTCTTGATTGTATGATTTACCTTTTTCTTGATTGGATGATTTACCATAATCTTCTTCAACATCTTTTTCTTGATTGTATGATTTACCTTTTTCTTGATTGGATGATTTACCATAATCTTCTTCAACATCTTTTTCTTGATTGTATGATTTACCTTTTTCTTCATTGTATGATTTACCATAATCTTCTTCAACATCTTTTTCTTGATTGTATGATTTACCTTTTTCTTCATTGTATGATTTACCATAATCTTCTTCAACATCTTTTTCTTGATTGTATGATTTACCTTTTTCTTGATTGGATGATTTACCTTTTTCTTGATTGGATGATTTACCATAATCTTCTTCAACATCTTTTTCTTGATTGTATGATTTACCTTTTTCTTGATTGGATGATTTACCTTTTTCTTGATTGGATGATTTACCATAATCTTCTTCAACATCTTTTTCTTGATTTGAGAGAACGGATCTAAATTTTCTTTTTTTTTTTGCATCTGATACAAGATCCTCTTTTTTTCCATTAAAATTAAAATTGAAAAGAAGTAGTTTTATTGGTATGATCCATGGTTCAACCTTATATGCATTATATAGTAGCACAAATTCTGGGAAGAACCAAAGTTCCAGATTCGATATTTGATAATTATTAAAATTATTAATCACAGTCTTAATATTTTTCTTACTCTTGGTACTGGTTTTCTTACTCTTGGTACTGGTCTTCTTACTCTTGGTACTGGTATCGACCCAGGACTCAATATCGGTCTTATTTCTAAGACAAAAATTAAGAATTCTCCAATTAAAAAATTTTCTATGCGAAAATTTCCCCGTTTTCCCCGTTTTCCCCGTTAGATAATTATGGATAGGAATATCCCCCAATATATCAAAAAATTTTCGTTTATCCATGTTGTAATTATAAGGAATCTCTTCCCTCTTATTTACTTGTAATGGTGATCCATAAGTATATGAGTCCCTCATATCTTGATATATAATAAATATATATGATAATAAATTATATCTATAGTGTTTTTTAAAATTATCTTTTTTATATTTTTGTTCTTGATTCCGTTTTTGTTCTTGATTCAGTTTATATTCTTGATTCAGTAATGAATTCGCTTGAAAATCATTTTTTTTTTCGTAATGTATTAATCTTTCTTTTTCATCTGAATCCCATTTTGTTAAATCTTTATTTTGAGCCATATAGTGTTGATTGACTCTATTTCGCCATTGTTCTGGTACTAATCTAAGCCATATACTCTGAACTAAATCGTATTGATAATCGTATTGATAATGACTCCTTAACCAGTTTTTCCATTCCTTTATTCCAGAGATTTTTTGTCTTAACCCATAATGATGTTTTAATTGGGAATGAGATATTCCTTGTTCTTCAAAATAATCTTTTATTTCATTTTTAAGAAAAAGAGATGTTCCGTGATATTGAAGGATAGGTTTGAATTTAATAACTTGGGTTTGTGATAATTTGTAAAATACATATGCTTGTGAGAGGGAGGATAAGTCACAAAAAGCTTTTGCATTTTGATTTCTAATATTCGAAAGTGAGTTTTTTATATTTTTTATAGTTGAAATAAAATGAATTGTATTTTTATTTGGTTTATTAATTCTTTCTTGATTTGCTTCATTATTGTAAATGAATTTATCAATCATTTTTTTTGTTGATTCAAGAAAAAGTTGTGGATTGGGTCTTGGAATATTAATGATATATTTAATGATATATAGAAAAATATCTATGTATATCTTTTGAATAAAAAGTTTTATAAATAAATAGAATTTACGGATTAATCGAATATTTCTTCTTTTTAATATTTTCCAAAATTTTTTTGATGATTCTAATTTCTTGTCTTTTATAATTTTTTCTATTTGATTTTTGATTGTGTTTGTTCTCTCAGTCAGATCTTTTATCTTTTTTTCTGTTAATGAATAATTTGTCCGCTCCATAGATTGAATTTGAAGGGATGATTCGTCAATCATCTTATTACTGATTATCGAATCTTTTTTAGTTTCGCCCAAATCTTTTTTAGTTTCGCCCAATTCTTCTCTCAACTCCAAAACTGGATTTCTTTTTGAAAGTTTTTTTATTATTCCCTTTACAAATGGAATTTTTGTTTCTCCTGAGACTTTTCGAAACAATTTTTTTCCTTTTTTAAAAATTTTCCATTTTTCACTTTTTTTTTCTAGTTCGTTAAAAATAGGCTGAAAAAACGAAGGCCGTCTTCGAGGAGGACCGCAAGGTAAGTCACTTTCCAGTCCACAAGCTGTTAAAAAGCAAAAATCATTCTTTTTAACTTTCTTTTTTTTCATTGGATCTTTATGCTTTTTTTTCATTGGATCTTTATGCTTTTTTTTCATTGGATCTTTATGAGAGGGTTTCAGTTTAGATCCGCGCCAAGGTTTCAGGCGAAAAGGATATAGGATCTTGATCTGGATACCTTCTGATAACCAATTTTTTGGAAAGTCTTTTGTGGAGAATTGAAGACCATTATAAGTGCATTTAACATGTATTTCTCGCTTCCAACCCTTGAAATCCGTGGACCACTCAGGAATTTGAAATAATAATATACGGACAATGTTTTTAGCTATTATCAATGAAGGTAATAGAATATATTTTCTAAAAATCGATTGGGCTATTAACATGATGCCCCTTGGTCCTTGACCAAAAAAGACGATATCCCAAAATTCTGCTGCGTCCAGCAGGAAGTCATCTGCCTCTGACTCTTGTCTTCTTTTTTCTTTCTCTTTTTTGTCTCCTTTTTGTATCTCTTCTATGCTTTCTCTTCTTTTTTCTTCCTCTTTGTCTCTTTCTTGTATCTTTTCTATGCTTTCTCTTATCTCTTCGTCTTCTTCTCTTATGTCCTCCTCATTTTCTGTATAATCAGAAATTTGTGATTCTTTGTTTTTCCATATCCAATTTCGAGATATTAGTTTTATCAGCCAAGAAATATCAGAATACAAAGATCTGAACACTCTGAAGAAGAGGCTGTCTACTCTGTCAAAAAAAAGTGGGGAATGCACATTTGATTGAAACAGTTCCCCATTAATTATTTTACGTCTTTGGGCACGCACGGCACCTTTTATTATGTCTCGACGAAAATTCGGTTCTGGCGAATATTCCATCAAAGATAGGTCGTTTTCTATATCGTTTGGTAGAAAAAAATCATCCTTTAACTCCTCCTTAGAAAAAACTATTGCGTACCGGAAGATTCTTGAACGAATTGCATAATCTGTTATCATGTGTTCCTCGCCTCCTCTATGGTGTTGTTCGAAAATGTCGAGTAGTTTGTATGACCATCGAGGAACTTCTTTACTTATTTCTTTTATTCCATTACTTATTTCTTTTATTCCATTAGATTTTTTTATAATTGTTTGATTGTCGGGATTAGTTATAACTATATTGCATAAAAATTTCAAAATTTTGACTCGATCCTCGGAATCGATATTTCCCTGTTCATCTTCTGTTTCTGTCAATAAAGAAAGTTCTTTTTCTGTTGATAATGATTTGAGTGTATCTATTGTCTGTTCATCTTCTGTTTCTGTCAATAAAGAAAGTTCTTTTTCTGTTGATAATGATTTGAGTGTATCTATTGTCTGTTCATCTTCTGTTTCTGTCAATAAAGAAAGTTCTTTTTCTGTTGATAATGATTTGAGTGTATCTATTGTCTGTTCATCTTCTGTTTCTGTCAATAAAGAAAGTTCTTTTTCTGTTGATAATGATTTGAGTGTATCTATTGTCTGTTCATCTTCTGTTTCTGTCAATAAAGAAAGTTCTTTTTCTGTTGATAATGATTTGAGTGTATCTATTGTCTGTTCATCTTCTGTTTCTGTCAATAAAGAAAGTTCTTTTTCTGTTGATAATGATTTGAGTGTATCTATTGTCTGTTCAAATTCGTAATAATCAGTAGCAAGAAGTATAACATGAATCTTATTTATCCAAAACGGATCCGTGTTTGTTTTTTCACTTAAAGGTGAAAACAATTTTTTGATTCTTCCGCGGTAGGGTCCCTGCAAGAAAGGATCATATATTTTAGGCAAGTATTTTATTTTAGTTTCATTATTAGTTTCATTATTAGTTTCATTATTAGTTTCATTATTTCTTTTAGTTTCATTATTTCTTTTAGTTTCATTATTTCTTTTAGTTTCATTATTAGTTTCATTATTAGTTTCATTATTAGTTTCATTATTTCTTTTAATTTCATTATTTCTTTTAGTTTCATTATTAGTTTCATTATTAGTTTCATTATTAGTTTCATTATTAGTTTCATTATTAGTTTCAGTAGTAGTTTCTTCATTATTAGTTTCATTATTAGTTTCATTATTAGTTTCATTATTAGTTTCTTCATTAGTTTCATAATTAGAAAATCGAGTCCTTTTTTCAAGTATGCCCAGATCAAAAGATTCCTTATATAAATATTCCTTATCTAAATATTCGACTCTCTTTATAAACTCCTTACTTAAATTTATTCTTTTTAGTTCATTGATAAAACTCCAATCAGTATACGATTCGTCAGAAAACAATTCTTCTGGTGTGAAAAAATCTATTTGTTTTTGTACCATTTCTCCAAAAGCTGCTAAACTAGGTGGATATGTAAAAGAGATTTTTTCTTTTCCATCACTTCGACATGTATAAAAAAAATATTGTGACATTTCATTTTTTAGAGCATTGTCAAACCGATTATTTTTTATATATCGCCAAGGTCGATTCCGTTGTTTATAATCAAAAATAAGCGTCACAAGAGGTTTTTCAAACCATAATAATTTTTTATATTCTTTTTTTTCTGATATTATTTCTAACTTCGAATTTTCCTGATTCCCATCCAGATAAGAAGTTTCATAAACTGGGCTATTTTTATAGTCGGTCTCTTTCGAAAAAGGGTAATAAGAAAGATTTTCTTTGGTGGATACCTGTTCCTCCCCCCCTTTGGAAATAGTTTCTATTTCTATGTTTGTTTCTTCCTCCCTTTCCTCCAATTCCTTCAATTCCTCCAATTCCTGCCCTTTTCTTCGGCTTTGATGAATTCCTGTCAGTTTCTTAGTCAGCATGTGTGACGGTTTTCTACCTATAGAGTAAAGACAGGTAATAAAAAAGAGAAGAGTAAAGATTCGAGGAATAGACTTTGTAAGTTCGAATATAAGATGCCTATTAGATCGAATAACTATATAATACCTAAGAAAAGTCCTTTTTTGTATCCAGGCTAATACCACTCCAACCCATTTCATTAATAAAATTTTTTGTATCCAGACTAATACCAATCCAACCCATTTCATTAATAAAATATGACCAATTAAAAAACCAACAAAACTACTTATTACAAATAACATATTGGTGTTGTATCGAAACATATAAATGTTGACTAATCTGGCTAACATTGGACTTGGTAAAATGAAATGGTTGACTAATTGAAAAATTAAATTATGCAGGAATACACATTGAATCCTAAGATTACGCATTGAATTTCCGGCAGTCTCTCCTGCATAATAATCAAAAAAATCAAAATAGTCTTTGTCATTGTTCCAGAAGTAATAAAACCAAAGATACGGTAGAACTAGGACATTTAGTAGATGAGGTCTAATCAATGCTAAATGCAGAGGCTCATAGTAGATCGATATGAACAGCATGAGCTGTCCCATAAGAAAGCCAGTTGTTGCTGCTGCCCTCTTCTCGTTTCCTTCTTCTCCTTGTTCCATAACCCAAGTTTGTACAAGGAGGAGATAAGAGGGACCTAGGGATAATGTGGTCAGAAATCCATAATAGAGTCCGACCACAAGGACTGA
>NW_028322913.1:0-37500 GCF_047325235.1 Durio zibethinus | reverse complement strand
AAATGAAATGATATATGATTCCAATATGTAAGGTCTACGAAGCATCTCATAAAGAGCAATGTAATAGAGCATCAATAGAGATTCATCAATAATTAGATGAATATCTGTTCATCGAAGAAAAAATCAAGAGCCTTAAGTCAATAAAGACTGAGAAGGTTGACTAAAGAACAAATTAACAAATTTTTTTATTAAATATTATTTATTAAATATTAAATTTTTATTTTTATTAAATATTAAATTTTTATTAAATATTAAATTAAGGCTCCATTGGAGAATTCAGACCTAAGCATTAATCGAGAAGCGATGGGGACGACGGAACCCGTGAATGCAGAGGATTCTATTGAAAACGAATCCTAATGATTTATCGGGTAGGATGGCGGAACAAACCAGAGACCACTTCATTTCTTTTTATTCTGTTCTGATTCTGAGAGGTCATGAGTTAACCCGACAACTGAAATAGATATTGAAAGAGTAAATATTCGCCCGCGAAAATTTTATTTTCATTTTAAAAATTTTATTTTCATTTTTTTTTTTTATTTTCATTTTAAAAATTTTATTTTCATTTTATTTGATTGTTAAATTTTTGTCGATCCGAGATGAATATGATAAAAAAAGACAAAACAAAATAAAGATTCGTTATAACATTATAACAAAAACAAGATAAGACATTATCTATAAATAGAATCCATGTTTAATTACTTATATATATATCCAATATATATCCAAACAAGATATACAAATTTATAATAGATCAGATAAAATCTCAAATAGATCAGATAAAATCTCAAAGCAAAGAATCCCAGGATTCAATCTATTATTCAGTAACTACCTATATATCTTAAGAATAAAATAAAATATTTTTTAGTCATTTTTTTCGCGAGGAGCTGGATGAGAAGAAACTCTCATGTCCAGTTCTGTAGTAGAGATGGAATTAATAAACAACCATCAACTATAACCCAAAAAGAACCAGATTTCGTAACCAACATAGAGGAAGAATGAAAGGAATATCTTATCGAGGTAATCGCATTTGTTTCGGTAGATATGCTCTTCAAGCACTTGAACCCGCTTGGATTACATCTAGACAAATAGAAGCGGGGCGCCGCGCAATGACACGAAATGTACGCCGTGGTGGAAAAATATGGGTACGTATATTTCCAGACAAACCAGTTACGGTAAGATCTACAGAAACACGTATGGGTTCGGGGAAAGGATCTCCCGAGTATTGGGTAGCTGTCGTTAAACCGGGCAGAATACTTTATGAAATGAGCGGAGTAGCCGAAAATATAGCAAGAAAGGCTATTTCAATAGCGGCGTCCAAAATGCCTATAAAAACTCAATTCATTATTTCAGGATAGGAATATAGAACCAAAGGAAAGAAGTCTTGGGAATAAAAAAAACAATTGCGGGTTTCCTTTTTTTTTTTTTTTTGACAAACAATATTTCTTTTTTTCTTCGTCCTTTGTTCCATTGAAAGAAGAGATTAAAAAAAATGATTCAACCTCAGACCCATTTGAATGTAGCAGATAACAGCGGGGCCCGAGAATTAATGTGTATTCGAGTCATAGGAGCTAGTAATCGCCGATATGCTCATATTGGTGACGTTATTGTTGCTGTGATCAAGAAAGCAGTACCAAAGGCACCTCTAGAAAGATCAGAAGTGATCAGAGCTGTAATTGTACGTACTTGTAAAGAACTCAAACGCGACAACGGTATGATAATACGATATGATGACAATGCTGCAGTTGTCATTGATCAAAAAGGAAATCCAAAAGGAACTCGAATTTTTGGTGCGATCGCCGGGGAATTGAGACAGTTAAATTTCACTAAAATAGTTTCATTAGCTCCTGAGGTATTATAAGACGAGACCTCAATTCAATATAGTTATAGTATTTAAATTAGAGTATTTAAATGACATAGATTAATTAGTAGATTGTGTCTCACGTATATACCTTTACTAAGTAAAAAAAAAAAAAGAACATGTTGGTTATATCAAAATTCGGGAGCAACAATAATTTTAGTTTACCATGGGTAAGGACACTATTGCTGACATAATAACTTCTATACGAAATGCTGACATGAATAGAAAAGGAACGATTCGAATAGGATCTACTAACATCACTGAAAACATTGTTAAAATACTTTTACGAGAAGGTTTTATCGATAACATAAGGAAACATCGGGAAAGAAACAAATATTTTTTGGTTTTAACCCTACGGCATAGAAGGAATAGGAAAGGACCATATAGAACTATTTTAAATTTACGACGGATCAGTCGACCCGGTCTACGAATCTATTCTAACTATCAACAAATTCCTAGAATTTTAGGCGGGATGGGGATTGTAATTCTTTCTACTTCTCGGGGTATAATGACAGACCGGGAGGCTCGACTAGAAGGAATCGGCGGAGAAATTTTGTGTTATATATGGTAATCTGTCTAACATCCGAATTGTATCCGAATCCGAAACTTTCCATTTGTGAAAAAAAAAAGCACGGGTTGTCTAATAGAACTCCTCCTGCCCTACAGTAGTTGATACGTCAAGGAAGTTTTACCTGGAATAAAAGAACAAAAATGGATTCATGGAGGTTTAATTAGTGAATCACGTCCACTCCAGATTCCTTTAGATAATGAAGATCTGATTCTAGGTTATGTTTCAGGAAGGGTCCGATCGAGTTTTATACGTATACCACCGTGGGATAGAGTCAACAAAAGTGAAGTAAGTGCTTATGATTCAACCAGGGGGCGTATAATTTATAGACTCCGCAACAAGGATTCGAACGATTAGGTAGTTTTTTCAACTTCAAGATTCCTTTCAGGGGGATCCAATTCAAGGTTCAAAAATTTCAAGAAACTTATTTTCTTCCAATAAGTAGATTCGGAAAAATTTAAGGAATAACAACTATGAAAATAAGGGCTTCCGTTCGTAAAATTTGTGAAAAATGTCGACTAATCCGTAGGAGGGGACGAATTGTCGTAATTTGTTCCAACCCGAGACATAAACAGAGACAAGGATAATCTTTCTATTCTAAAAAGAACTCCTTAAAGTTAAAGAAAAGAAACTAATCTTAAAGAAAGCGATGAACAAATAAAAATAGAAGATCTGTTTTGACATGAAATGGATATATCCATATATCTCTGACTTATCCTTATGAAATGATAAAATATGGCAAAACCTATACCAAAAGTTGGTTCACGTAGGAATGGGCGCAGTAGTGCACGGAAAAGTGCACGTAGAATACCAAAAGGAGTTATTCATGTTCAAGCAAGTTTCAACAATACCATTGTTACTATTACAGATGTACGGGGTCAGGTAATTTCTTCTTCCTCCGCCGGTACTTGTGGATTCAAGGGTCCAAGAAGAGGGACTCCTTTTGCTGCTCAAACCGCAGCGAGAAATGCTATTCGAGCAGTAGTAGACCAAGGTATGCGACGAGTGGAAGTTCTGATAAAAGGTCCTGGTCTCGGAAGAGATGGAGCATTACGAGCTATTCGTAGAAGTGGTATACTATTAAGTTTCGTACGGGATGTAACCCCTATGCCACATAATGGCTGTAGACCTCCTAAAAAAAAACGTGTGTAGAAATAAACACTAAAGAGATTTCAAGAGAAATAAATGATTCAATGATCTGATCAAATAAAATAATATTACTATGGTTCGAGAGAAAGTAAAAGTCTCTACTCGGACACTGCAGTGGAAGTGTGTTGAATCAAGAACAGATAGTAAGCGTCTTTATTATGGACGCTTTATTCTGTCTCCACTTATGAAAGGCCAAGCCGACACAATAGGCATTGCGATGCGAAGAGCTTTGCTTGGAGAAATAGAAGGAACATGTATTACACGTGCAAAATCTGAGAAAATACCACACGAATATTCTACCATAGTAGGTATTCAAGAATCAGTACATGAAATTTTAATGAATTTAAAAGCAATTGTATTGAGAAGTAATTTGTATGGAACTCGTAACGCCTTTATTTGTGCCAAGGGTCCCGGATATGTAACTGCTCAAGACATCATCTTACCGCCTTCTGTGGAAATCGTTGATAATACACAGCATATAGCTAGCCTAACCGAACCAATTGATTTGTGTATTGGATTACAAATCGAGAGAAATAGAGGATACGGTATAAAAACGCCAAAGAACTTTCACGACGGAAGTTATCCTATAGATGCTGTATTCATGCCTGTTCGAAATGCGAATCATAGTATTCATTGTTATGGGAATGATAATGAAAAACAGGAGATACTTTTTCTAGAAATATGGACAAATGGAAGTTTAACTCCTAAAGAAGCACTTCATGAAGCCTCTCGGAATTTGATTGATTTATTTATTCCCTTTCTAGATGCGGAAGAAGAAAACTTACATTTAGAAAACAATCAACACAACGTTACTTTACCTTTTTTTCCTTTTCATGATAGATTAGCTAAACTAAGAAAAAAGAAAAAAGAAATAGCATTGAAATATATTTTTATTGACCAATCAGAATTGCCTCCCAGGATCTATAATTGTCTCAAAAAGTCCAATATACATACATTATTGGACCTTTTGAATAACAGTCAAGAAGACCTTATGAAAATTGAACACTTTCGCATAGAAGATGTAAAACAAATATTGGGCATTCTAGAAAAGAAGTAGAAAAGCATTGCGAAATTGATTTACCAAAATTTTAAATCCATTGGATTTAGGATTTATTTCATTTTTTTTTTTTTTACTTTAGAAAATTAGAAAAAAAAAAAAAAAACGAAAATGGATTTTGAACCTTCAGCACAATCCATATATTGGGACCAGAATTGAATAAATGTATCTAGGGAGAATTCACTTTGACTTTGAAGTGACTACTCCCTAGATACGCACATCATGATATTTTATTTTAAAATTGATTCAATTTAAAAAAGACCTAAAGTTAGGGATTTATCAATCGGTAATGTTGCTCCAATACCCAACCAAAGGGCCACCGCAGTACCAATCAAAAAAACGGTTGTCGCTACTGGACGACGAAATGGATTTTGGAATTTATTAACATTTTCCAAAAAAGGTACTGTTAATAATCCCGCAGGTACTGAAACCATTAAAAGAACACCCAATAACTTGTTAGGTACTGTACGAAGTATTTGAAATACAGGAAAGAAATACCATTCAGGTAATATTTCCAAAGGAGTTGCAAATGGATCCGCGGGTTCACCAATCATTGAAGGTTCTAGAACCGCTAAGCCTACGTTACAAGCAATAGTACCGAGAATTACTACTGGAAAAATATATAAAAGATCATTGGGCCATGCGGGTTCCCCATAATAATTATGACCCATACCTTTAGCTAATTTAGCTCTTAATACAGGATCGTTCAAGTCAGGTTTTTTTGTTATTAGGATAGGTGAATTTTTCTAGATCCATCCCCCGAAGGAACCGGACATGATAATTTTTCATCATCCGGCTCAAGCAAAAATCAATCGAATCAAATGGATACAAACGGATACATATAAAATGAATCTATATGTTATCCACACATATATGAATGATTTCATATGTAAGAAAAAAGTTACCTGATTCCATTTTACGAAGTTGCAACTATACATTCCAAGGAATGCCATTTTTACAGGTAAATGCTCAATACCCAAGTAGGCGTACAAAGTTGATCGTGATCAAGTGCTTTCTGGGTCGTCTTAGGCCTTGCGATTCACCTTTATCCCAAAAATATATCGAGATTTTTTACATACAAAGGATTTACTTGTTACTAATATAGTCTAGCCTTTGCTCTTCTTTAGATCCCTTGTTTCACTCCGATAGTATAATAATAATAAATCGGGTCGATGCAGAAGAAATGAATGTATTTTCATACTATTAAGATAAGAAAGTAAAAAAAAAATAAAAATAAATAAATAAAATCTAATTTGCATTATGCCAAATCACTTATTCTACTGGATCTTACGGAGCCCTGTTCATACACGACATCGTCAGGTCTGATCATAGAAAAGATTCTCTTCAAGCGAACCAGCCTATCCTTTGTATGGGGCTTACACGGTGGTTGGAACAAAGACACATTTGGTTGTGAATTCCAATGTAGCAGATAAAGGCATATTTCTGCATGGCCCAATCAATAGTTCAAGTCACACACTCCCATAATCCATTTTCTCTTCGGGGAATTCCCTTCAACTATTCATGTCATATCAAATAAATAATAGAATATTGTGGAGTTGAAAGGAAATATCCAAATACATGTCTTATTTTTTTTTTTTTTTCAACAATCCATATTTGTAGCAATGAAATACTATTGTTCCTCCCCCAAGTAATAAGATAAATGATTGGCAAGTAATAAGATAAATGATTGGTTACAATATAGCTATGGTCTATATTCTCTATAAAGGACCAGAAATGCCTTGCTTACGTATCATTAGGAAATGCATTAACATAAATACAGCAGTAAGAAGGGGTAATACAAAAGTGTGTAAACTATAAAAACGGGTCAAAGTGGATTGTCCCACACTAGCACTTCCACGCAATAACTCTACCAAAGGCGATCCTATTACCGGAATAGCTTCCGGAACGCCTGTTACGATTTTGACTGCCCAATAACCAATTTGGTCCCAAGGTAAGGAATAACCTGTTACACCAAAAGATGCAGTCAACACAGCCAGAACCACGCCTGTAACCCAAGTCAATTCGCGAGGTTTTTTAAAACCACCAGTGAGATAGACACGAAATACGTGCAGGATCATCATTAAGACCATCATACTTGCCGACCATCGATGAACTGATCGGATTAACCAACCAAAGTTAGCTTCAGTCATTATGTATTGAACAGAAGTAAAAGCCTCAGTAACGGTTGGACGATAGTAAAAAGTCATAGCAAATCCTGTAGCTACTTGTACCAAAAAACAAGTAAGCGTAATTCCTCCTAGACAATAAAATATGTTAACATGAGGAGGAACATATTTACTAGTTATATCATCTGCAATCGCCTGAATCTCGAGGCGTTCTTCGAACCAATCATAGACTTTATTGAGATAGGTAAACCAAGAGGACTCCCCCCCTGAGAACCGTATATGAGAATTTCATCTCGTACAGCTCAAACAAAAACACCCAAATAATAGCTGAAACGGATATGGAATAGAAAGTTTGAAACTTCTTAATCTTTTCATTCAATTTTATCTGAAGACACAAAAGAGTAAAAATCCGAAAGCTCTTTTTTGTAGTTGTAATTATAATGCCAAAAAATCAAGTCGGCGCATTCGTCTTTATGTTGATCAGGCCTCTTGAATCTTCTATTTACCTACTTATTTCTTTTCTTTTTCTTTGCTTTGATTTGTTATTTATATGGAATGTGGCTTTATTCTTGTTTTCTTTATTTTTAATAGGAATTCTCTTGTTAAGACCCTATGAATCAATTGAAACTTCAGATTCATACCAGAACCGCGATGATTCAATAAAACCTTCAAACTAAGTCCAAAGATTCTTTGAGTAAGAATTATTGGATCATCACTTATTCAATGAATAGAATAGATATAATAAATAAAAATACAAAGAAAAGAAAGGTTTGTCCTTTGATCAAAATAAGCATAAACTAAATGAGAGTTTGAAAGAAGAAAAAATTTCTCGATTTATAAATAAAAAACCTCTTTCTTTGAAAATTTTTTTTTTTTTTGAGTCCGGCCGCGAGGTTTGAATATTAAGTATGAATCATAGTTCGAATACTTCGTGATCCATTTCATATATTCCGTGCTCCAGATACTAGAATGGCTATCCGACGGGATAAAACTATCTCGATCAAGAGGACAGACCCATTTTCTGTACTATCAATAGGATCAATTATAACAAGTCACACACTCATATTCCGGAAATACAGAAACAAAAAAAATTTCGCGGTCGAACTACCAAAATAGAATGGGCTAAAAAAAATCCGAGAACTAAAAGTTTCACTTTTTGTATTGAAAAGCGAGGCTTCGTGGTTCTTGTGAATCTAATTCAGCGAAATTCCATCCAGTAAAACGGAAGAATTATAAATCTCCAAAATAATAGATAAGAATATCGAAAATAAAGCCATTGCGACACCCATCAAAGGAGTCGTTCCCCATCCAGGAGCTACTTTACCATATTCCGAATTCAATGGTTTCAAAAAATCCCCTACAACAGTTCGTCTTGGACCAGATCTAGAACTACCCTCAACGGTTTGTGTAGCCATAAATCTTATTTTGTATTCAGTGAGATCTGTTGACTTTGTATATCATTCCGCTGTAAATAAACGATCTTATCATAGATCCATTGTGATCTTGAAATTATATTTATATTTATATTATTTATATTTATATTTATATATATTATTTATATAATTATATAATAATGGAAACAGCAACTTTAGTCGCCATCTCTATATCTGGTTTACTTGTAAGTTTTACTGGGTACGCCTTATATACTGCCTTTGGGCAACCCTCTCAACAATTAAGGGATCCATTCGAGGAACACGGGGACTAATTGAAGTAATGAGCCTCCCAATATAATATTGGGAGGCTCATTACTTCAATTGAGATAATGAAAAATCATTTCATTTTTTTAGTTGGAACTTTAGGCGGTTCTCGAAAAAAGATAGCGAAAAAAATTATCCCTAGAGTAGATACTAAGAGGAATGTATAAACCAATGCTTCCATAAATTCGATCGTGGTTTACAATTATAGCTTCCGTACCTATTTATTTAGAATCATCTCCCGAATAAAATAACGAAAGAACAAGAATCAAAGAAAAGGCAGCGATTTTAATCAAGATTTTTACAGCAGCCTATGTCAAATCACAAACAGAAAATAGAAGCGAAAAATAACAAAGCAATCTTGCATCAGACTACTTGTCTTCTTGTAGTTGGATCTCCAAGTTTTTGGAATGCTCCAAATTCCACTTGAGCATCCAAATCTGGATCAATACCGGCAAAAACATCTCTGAACAGGGTTCTAGCACCATGCCAAATGTGTCCGAAGAAGAAAAGCAAAGCAAACGAAGCATGCCCAAAAGTAAACCAACCCCTTGGACTGCTACGAAAAACACCATCGGATTTCAAAGTAGCACGATCTAATTCAAAAATTTCACCCAATTGAGCACGTCTAGCATATTTTTTCACAGTAGCAGGATCACTATAACTCACTCCATTGAGTTCGCCACCATAGAACTCAACAACAGTTACACCTACTTGTTCGACACTATACTTCGATTCTGCCCTTCTAAAAGGAACATCCGCTCTAACAATTCCGTCTCCGTCTACCAAAACAACCGGAAATGTTTCAAAAAAAGTAGGCATACGACGTACAAAAAGTTCACGCCCTTCTTTATCTCTAAAGATAGGGTGTCCTAACCACCCAACGGCTATTCCATCCCCGTTGTCCATTGAACCCGCTCTGAATAATCCTCCTTTTGCCGGATTATTGCCAATGTAATCATAAAAAGCTAATTTTTCAGGAATTTTAGACCAAGCTTCTGATAAACTTTGATTTTCGGCTAACCCAGCACTAACCCTTCGATATATTTCTTGCTGGAAGTATCCTTGATCCCATTGATAACGAGTAGGACCAAATAATTCGATGGGGGTAGTTGCTGAACCATACCACATAGTTCCAGTAACAACAAAAGCTGCAAAAAAGACAGCAGCTATACTACTGGAAAGGACGGTTTCAATATTTCCCATACGTAATCCTTTGTATAAACGTTGGGGCGGACGGACACTAAGATGGAATAAGCCCGCTAATATGCCCAATGTCCCTGCTGCAATATGATGAGAGGCTATTCCTCCCGGAACAAAAGGATCAAAACCTTCCACGCCCCACGCTGGATTTACAGGTTGTACCTTTCCGGTTAGTCCATAAGGGTCGGACACCCATATTCCAGGACCATACAATCCTGTTACATGAAATGCGCCAAAGCCAAAGCAAGCCACTCCTGAGAGAAATAAATGAATTCCAAAAATCTTGGGCAAATCCAAAGAGGGTTTTCCTGTGCGCTCATCACAAAAAATTTCTAGATCCCAATATACCCAATGCCAGATAGCTGCCAAGAAGCACAAGCCAGAAAACACAATATGTGCTCCGGCCACACCTTCGTAACTCCAAATACCCGGATTTGTTATAGTCCGCCCCGTAATACTCCAACCGCCCCATGAATTGGTTATTCCTAAACGAGTCATGAAGGGTATAACGAACATACCTTGTCTCCACATTGGATCAAGAACGGGATCGGAGGGATCAAAAACAGCTAATTCATATAGAGCCATTGAACCGGCCCAACCAGCAACCAGAGCTGTATGCATTATATGAACAGAAAGCAAGCGACCGGGATCATTCAATACGACAGTATGAACACGATACCAAGGCAAACCCATGGAAATACCCCTTTATCAAATCAACGAAAAATAGACACTATGTAACTTTATTGCATTGGAATACCTCCCCTTTTCGGTGGATTCTTTCGGAGAAAGGATTAATGTTTGTTCTATTCCATTAGTAATAAGGGAAGAATTCGGCTCAGAAGAAAAAAGAGAAGCAGATCTATTCTATACTCGATAAGTATCAATACGCAATGGGGGTTGATCCTATTTTTTATGAATGAATGCATCCCTATTTGTTCATCATTCAAAGGACCTATTCGTAAGAATTCTCTTTCATCATTCCGCCTTTCTTTATTTTATGGCCTTAGTCTATCTATGTATAAAATATGATAAAGGCCCATATTATTAAGACCATTATTACATATTATTAAGATAAGACCATTATTACGTATTACATTACGTATTACGCTTCCACAATCAAAGTGAAATATAATATTACATATTATAATATTACATATTATTAAGATAAGACCATTATTACGTATTACATTACGTATTACGCTTCCACAATCAAAGTGAAATATAATATTACATATTATAATATTACATATTATTAAGATAAGACCATTATTACGTATTACATTACGTATTACGCTTCCACAATCAAAGTGAAATATAATATTACATATTATTAAGATAAGACCATTATTACGTATTACATTACGTATTACGCTTCCACAATCAAAGCGAAATATAATTTTACATTCTTTTTACTTTATGCCTGTTGGTATTCCAAAAGTTCCTTTTCAAGTTCCGGGAGATAACGATGCAAGCTGGGTTGACATATAGTGCGACTTGTCAAATATATTGGGTCATATGGGATTCCCCCGTTCTCTCGCCCGATCGAGATATCCCCTGTTTCGCCCCAAAAAGATTGATTGAATTATCAAAAATTTGTAGCGGGAAGTGTAATGAAGTGCAATTAGAGATCCATTTCATGGGGGTGTATCCAGATTAATATTTTCAATTAGAATGATTTATGGTTGGCTTGGTTGGACTGATAAAATGAAGTATCCAGGCTCCGTTTAGAAAAAACCCAATTGGTAATATATTTATGATTACCACCTATATCATAATCATAATTTTTCTTTTTTTTTTTAATTATAAATAAGAGCGATTTCAAACTGTTAATCAATCGAATAATATGGGAAATACGTTGAATATTTGGCGAAAAACATGAAAGAAAAAGGAATTAAATTAAAATAAAAAAAGGAAATGAAATCATAGCAAAAAGACGTGGTATTGGGTCATTTGTCCTATATGTGCAAATAAAAATCGGGCAGATCTTTACTCGGAGTAGAGCATAAACCTAAAAAAATTGAATAAAAAATTGACGAACCCCATTCAGGAACAAGAAAATGACATCGTGATTTGGATTGAATCGCAATGAAAAAAAAATGGATCAATGAAAAGTTTGTGCAATAAGTTTAGCGAATTTTTTCTATATTATAGGAAAACGGGCCAAAACTCATCTTTCTTTAATTTAATTTTAAATTTCATTTTATTTAAAAAATGTAAGAAAAAGCCCCTTCATTAGAAATTAGAAGTTAGAAAGGTCCGACTAGAAAAAACAAAGGATGGCTGGAATCTACACATTGATTTTTTTTCGCAATTTTTGTTGAACCGTATGCATCAAAAGGTGCCTGTACGGCTACTAAGGGATACAATTTTATCCTAATCAACCGAATTTATCGAGAAAGATTGCTTTTTTTGGGCAAAGAGCTTGATATCCAGACCTCGAATCAACTTGCGGGTATTATGATCTATCTCAGTATAGAGAGTAATAGCCGAGACCTGTTTTTTTTTATAAACTCTCCTGGCGGAGGGATAGTATCTGGATTATCTCTTTTTGATACTATGCAAGCAGTGGAACCAGATGTGCATACACTAGCCATGGGATTGACCGCTTCAATCGCAGCTTTTCTCTTGGTCGGAGGAGAAATTACCAAACGCAGAGCATTCCCTCACGCTCGGCGCCAATGAGTTTTTTTTTTTTATTATTGATGGAAAGAAAAAAGAAGACTATGCCTTCGCCATATGAAATATGAATTAGTAAGTAATAATAGCATGGCACTTTGAATTCGATATGAAATTTTTTTTTTATTTCTTTTTTTTTTTTTCAAAAAAAAATATTAGATTATGTATCGAAAGAGTAGTATGAGAGAAGGGGCATTTCCAATTTGATCTTAGCTATCGTGGGCCCATCTCAGGCGTCACAAACTTTTTTTCTTTTCCTACCAGAGGCTATTAACAATATTTATGTTATGAAAGAGTACGAAAAAAAAAAAGACTATTTTTTTTCTTTCTTTTTTTTTTTTCAAAAAAAAAAAGAAACTTTGGGATTGCTGAATCACAGACGAAATAAATATATAAAGCAACGGAGCCATCATAGTATTTTTAAACTTTTCCGAAAAAAAAAGAAAAAGAAGGATGGTAATTGGATTATTTATTAATCTGGGTCTAATAGACTCTATATTTTCTCTTTTTTTCGATGAAAGAAAAAAGAGAATTCCATTGTAAAGCCGTATGCAATTGTAAAGCCGTATGCAATGCGCAAAAAATGCCTGTACGGTTGTTCAATTCTATAGCTATTCTTCTCGCCTCATTATGTGAGTTAGAAGTATGTTATATCATCAGGGTAATGATCCATCAACCTATTAGTATGCTTAAGGATGATGGCTTCAAAGACTGGGTCATGGAAACAGACGAAGTAATGAAAATGCAAGAAGACATCATAGAGGCTTATGTACAAAGAACGGGCCAGCCCCGATGGGTTATAAACAAAGACATGGAAAGAGATAATTTTATGTCAGCAAAAGAAGCCAAAGATCATGGAATTGTGGATCATATAGTGCGTACAGAATCGAGACCTATAGTGAATGAAAAACCTATAGTGAATGAAAAACCTATAGTGAATGAAAAACCTATAGTGAATGAAAAACCTATAGTGAATAACAAACCTATAGTGAATGAAAAACCTATAGTGAATGAAAAACCTATAGTGAATGAAAAACCTATAGTGAATGAAAAACCTATAGTGAATAACAAACCTATAGTGAATAACAAACCTATAGTGAATAACAAACCTATAGTGAATAAAAAATGGAGACTAGTTAACGACAATGGCAATGGAAGACCACCATTTGACGACAATGGCAATGGAAGACCACCATTTGACGACAATGGCAATGGAAGACCACCATTTGACGACAATGGCAATGGAAGACCACCATTTGACGACAATGGCAATGGAAGACCACCATTTGACGACAATGGCAATGGAAGACCACCATTTGACGACAATGGCAATGGAAGACCACCATTTGACGACAATGGCAATGGAAGACCACCATTTGACGACAATGGCAATGGAAGACCACCATTTGACGACAATGGAACACCATTTAATTTTGATTTAGATTGATTTAATCCCTCTTATTCCTTTCCTTCTTTTTCTCTTGTTAGGATCGATCTAAACCAGTCTATTATGTATATGATTGTATATGATTCAGCATGCCAACTATTAAACAACTTATTAGAAATGCAAGACAGCCAATTAGAAATGTCACGAAAGCCCCTGCTCTTCGGGGATGTCCTCAGCGCCGAGGAAGATGTACTAGGGTGTATGTGCGACTTGTTCAGATCATGGGCTGAGAAAAAGGAAACAATTTTTCAGTATCAACGATCAGTACCAGTGAATAGAATGGGGTTCTTCCGTTCACTATCTAAAAAAGATAGATCTACCATATCCTTCTATTGTGTATGAAATTTATGGTTTCCATTGGCGCAAATCCAATCTTGGAATTTTTTAAAAATTCCCCATTGGTAGCAAATGCTTATCCATTAAGCGGGGAAAATCCTATTTAAAAAGCAAAAAGATTATGCTTCGACTCTTGCAAAGAACGGACTAACAGGGTCAGCTACCCAATTAATCCTCCTAATTACATACCGTTACTGTATAAGATAGATCTCGTTGTGAAAGATCTATTACTGAAAAATTTATGAGTAGAGCCGAAGAGTGTGAACTGTACAAGTTACCAATTAAATGTTAAATGAAGGAATGAGCTCCGGTGTATAGAGGGGACCTCACCGTTTAAGAAGTAACCATAGAAACGATGGAACCCACTATTTATTTATCCATTTCTATTTACTCCTTTATTTTAGTTAATATGCTTTTTTTGATACCTAGTATCAATACAATTTCTTATTTCAAGGCGAAATGAAATGCCTAGAAAAAAGGAAAAATCGTGGGCGGGACGGTTATAGTAGCAAAAGCCATTGGAATTTTTATTTTATACATTGGAAGAATCCGTTTTGTTATTAATAGACTAGAAAAGAATAACTGAAAGAAAGAATTAGTTATTCATCAAAATTTCTTTTATTCAATGACCAGAATGAAAGAGGGATATATAGCTCGGAGACAAAGAGTAAGAGCTTTGGTTTCGGCTGATCGGGATAGAGATAGGAAAAAAAGATATTTTCGTCGTTTGTGGATCACTCGAATAAATGCAGGAATTCGAGGAATGGGGGTATCCTATAATTATAGTAGATTAATAAAAAATCGGTACAAGAAACAGTTGCTTCTTAATCGTAAAATACTTGCACAAATAGCTATCTCAAATAGGAATTGTCTTTATATGATTTCCAACGAGATTATAAAATAAGGAGATCGGAAGGAATCCACCGAAATGCTTTAAATGAAATGGGGTTCCCTCGAGAATGAACTCGAGGGAGGTAGAGTAGAAATTAATATGATAAAAAAATTCTGATAAGGTCATCAAAACAAGAAAACAAGATGAGCGAAGACGCTCAATAAAAAAAAAAAAAATTTATTTTTCTTCCCCAACCCGATTCGATTCTTTTATTTATTTCTTTTTTCTTACGACACGACAATTTTGATTATCAGATTTTTTGAATAAAGCATCAGTCTACGTTTGATAATTTTGAGTCAATTGAAGGGTAAGCCTATTTATTTCTGGTTCTAAGAGCAGTAGTTCTAGCGGTCGACTCTCTTCTTTCAAATCGTTTCTCATTTCTGGTTCTAGTTCTAGCGGTCGACTCCCTTCTTTCAAATCGTTTCTCATTATTAATAAAGGGTAACGAAGATAAAATACGAGCTTGTTTTATAGCAATAGTAATTAATCGTTGTTGTTTTAAAGTCAATCTATTTACTCGCCTAGATAAGATTTTTCCTTGTTCACTAATAAATCGACTAATTAAACTCATGTTTCTATAATCAATTCGATCCCCCGATTGGATCGGGGGCAAACGCCTACGAAAAGATCGCTTGTATTTATCCATCATTTCTTTATTCCTTATTTCTAAAAATAATCCTATCCTATCCTTTTCTAAAATCCTATTTTGATCGGATCAAATTCAAATTATAGAATTAATAGAATAAATACGATTTGCTTTGTTTTTTTTATTATTGTATTATTTATTTATTATTTATTTCTTATTTATTTGTTTATTTTATTAGTTTATTTTAATTATTTATTTATTATTTATTTGTTTATTTTATTAGTTTATTTTATTATTATATTATTTATAGATATTTATTTAAATATAATTTCATATTTTAATTATTTAATATATAAATATAATTTCATATTTTAATATATTTAATATATAAATATAATTTCATATTTTAATATATTTAATATATAAATATAATTTCATATTTTAATATATTTAATATATAAATATAATTTCATATTTTAATATATTTAATATATAAAATATAAATATAATTTAATATTTTAATATATTTAATATATAAATATAATTTAAATAAATATCTATAACTGTGATAATACATAAATAATAAATAAATATAATTTATAAATATATATAAATATAATTTCATATTTTAATATATTTAATATATAAAATATAAATATAATTTAATATTTTAATATATTTAATATATAAATATAATTTAAATAAATATCTATAACTGTGATAATACATAAATAATAAATAAATATAATTTATAAATATATATAGAACCGACACGAAAATAATAAATAATTAATAAAATAAGAAATAAATAATGAAATATAGTAATAAATACAAAATATAGTAATAACTAAAAAATATAGTAATGAATAAATCATACAATATAATAAATAATACAATATTAACAATATTAAAATTAACAACAATATTAAAATTAACAATATTAAAATAATCATTATGCACGAATAGAAAATAAAAAAAAAAATAGTTAGTGATATTAAAAATCTAATTCCTAATCAATGAAAATCCAACTCCTAATCATTCGAAGACTGTAAACTAAAAATCATTCGAAGACGGTAAACTAAAAAAATAAATAATTGACTCGAGAATAAAGAAAAAAATTATTAAAAAAATAAGAACTAAATAAAAAATAGAATAAAAAAAAATAAAAGAATATTGATACAATCATATACCAGGTTAAAAAGGTTAAAAATTTATTAACGTGCATATCGAATAATTTAAAACTAAAAACTTCACTTTAAAAAGAAAGCGTGGAATAGACAAGGAAATACAAATATAGACTAATATATAAATAAAATATTTGTTATATATTAGTTATATATTATATCTAACTAATTATATACTTAATATTACTTAATATATTATATAATATATATTATTATACCTGAATACCTAATGTCCTATTTTCTCATACTAAATACCTAATGTTACCTAAATACCTAATGTCCTATTTTCTCATATTCTCGGGAAGGGTTGACATACGAGTACTTGATTCGATTTATTTCTTTATCTCCCCGTGAATTGTATGTTTGTAACAATAGGAACAGAATTTCTTCAATTCCAATCGACTAGGCGTATTGTGTCGATTTTTTTGAGTAATATACCTGGAAATGCCCGTTGATTCCTTATTAACGACGTTTCGAACACAACTGGTACATTCCAAAATAATCGTTACTCGGACATCTTTACTCTTGGCCATGAACCCCCTTTGAGTTTTTAATTCACCCAACTCTTCTATTTTCCGATCAAAAGTGAAGAAGAAAGGAATGAAAATAAATAAATAAAAGTTGCTAACTCAAAACCAAATCCTGAAAGATTTCGTTGCAATCAATTGCAATCAATATAGTAAATCAATATGTATTATACTAATAGTAAATAAGTAATACAATGATTTCTAACTCGATTTAGAATCACAGTACGGTATTTTCTTTAAGTATCTTGTAGGATACTGTTGTTCCAGCCACATTTCTCTTTTCGCTCTACTAGTAATTTAATTGGAGCTTGAACCCAAGTTTTGTTGAGGTTCAATCCACTTTTTTCGTTCTACCTTCCTTATTTATTTTATATAATTCTTATATAATTAGAATTCTAAAAAAACTAAATAGAATTATTTCTTATATAATTAGAATTCATTTCTTATATAATTATAATTCTAAAAACAACTAAAGTCAAGGGGGGGCGAGAGATTAGTCACAGATATTTGATTGTATATCGATCTAATCTTTTTCACCCCGTCCCGCGACAATAACTAGAATTAAAAAAAAGGGAATGTTAACGCATCCGGGAAGAAACGATTGATCTCTATCAATAAACCCGCTAAAGAACCGAACCAGAGAGTACTTAGTACCGGTGCTACGGAAAGATATGTTTTTAGATCTCGCATTTAAAATCCTCCTTCTTTATCGTATTACATACATTATGGTAATACATATATAATCACATGTATGTGTGGTTAAAGACCACTTGTATTTGTATATTTGTACCCGGAATTCCTAATTCAAAATTAAAATTTAAATGTACAATGATTCGATAGATAAGATTTTCCTTTTCTTAAAACAGCAAAATAGGTCCCTTTCTGCCTGAGAATTCCCGCCAAAAAGATTCATTTATTATTCATTATATGGTTGTTATATGATATGAGACCAAAAAGAGGAAATGGAAAGATAATTTTTGTATATCAATAGATGAAATAAGGGTGTGGAAAACAAGACAGGGATTCTCTACAATAACATCGTAGGCCAATTGAAAGGGATGTAGCGCAGCTTGGTAGCGCGTTTGTTTTGGGTACAAAATGTCACGGGTTCAAATCCTGTCATCCCTACCTATTACTTCTCCTTTGAGCAGTAAGGAGGGAGCCATTTTAGTTTTAGATTGATTAAAATTAAGCATACATAATCTATCATTTTCTCATATTATATATGATATATGATAGTATAGGTGTGCACGATGTATTGGGGTTATAAAATAAAAGAATCCTCTTTTTTACAGTCTTATTTATTATGATAAGAAAGCGCTCTTAGTTCAGTTCGGTAGAACGTGGGTCTCCAAAACCCAATGTCGTAGGTTCAAATCCTACAGAGCGTGATTCCGCTCTTGTTAAGTCGAAAATTACACCGAACTGAAAAAAAAAAAAAAAAAAAAAAAATTGAACAGCAATTCGAATTTGACCTCCTTGAATTAAATTAATTAAATTAAAATTAAAGGGGTCAGTCAAAAAAAGAGATGTTAATTAATCAAAGGTCCAACTGATCACCACGTATGTATTGTAAATATGCGGTTACGAATAATCCAGCCAAAGTAATAGGAATTAGACCTAAGACGATTCCAAATAGAAAAACTTCAATCATTTCAATTTATTTGAAAGGAGAAAAAGAAAGGTAATATCTATCCCTAAATATTAATCTCTATTGCCCATGAATATCAATAACTAATAATTGATAATTAACACGGTAAGGAACTATAGAATATATGGAATAGGACAGAAAACTTTGTTTTTATTAATTGTTCGTTCATTCAATTAATTTTCAAATAAGTCGTATCTTACTCAGACCAATAAATAGAGCTGAGGTTATAGTTAAAGCCGCTAGTAAAAAACCGAAATAACTAGTTAGAGTAGGCATGAAGGAGCTAAATGAAATATGTTCTTTTTATACATATGTTTATAAAGCACTTACCTAAGTTTCAATTTTTAAAAGAGACGGGGATAAGCAAAAATACCAATTGAAAGAATAAGTTCAATTGAAATTTTTTGATTCATCAATCATTCTAAACGGTATTCACAAAAATAGAGCGGCAGGACAAGAGTAGAAAAGAAAAAGAAATAGATTCATCATCTTTGTAGTTAGGTCAAGAAAAAACCTTTGGATCTAATACAAGAATACAAGAAAGGCCGCCTCACAAATATTGATTAGTAGAATTTTTTTTTTATTCCTTGCTCTTTTTTTTATCTATATCTAATACTATCGACTACTCTTACTTGTTACTAGACGACTAAGCAATTCCTTAAAATAAAAAAAGGAGGGCTTACAACAAAAAACAAAACCTCTTATGCAATTACGAAAAAAAGTCAATTTTTAGATTTCGCATCTAATTGACTTGCGGAAATATGATAATTTCCTTCATGAATTATTATAAACTTGTTGGATTCACGGGTTACCTGATCTTCCGTTTCTAGCCCCAAACCAATAATAGAATCCCCTATATTATATTCCAGGAATTTGAGGAATTTTCTATCGCATGATACGTGGTTATACATCGACAAGCAAGAAGAAGAAAGAAATTATCTAGCACTTCATGTCGATATACTGTTTGAAATTGCGTTGCTGTGTCAGAAGAAGGATAGCTATACTGATTCGGTATACTCTAAAAATACCTTTGGTACAATATTGACGATCTCACAAAGATTGAATTTCAGTGAATTTCCGTTTACTGATCTCATCTTTTACGGAATCGATCCCCTACAAGAATATGCGGAGCTCAGCATGTCTGGAAGCACAGGAGAACGTTCTTTTGCTGATATTATTACCAGTATTCGATACTGGATCATTCATAGTATTACTATACCTTCCCTATTCATTGCGGGTTGGTTATTCGTCAGCACAGGTTTAGCTTATGATGTGTTTGGAAGCCCTCGTCCAAACGAGTATTTTACAGAGAGCCGACAAGGAATTCCATTAATAACCGGCCGTTTTGATTCTTTGGAACAACTCGATGAATTTAGTAGATCTTTTTAGGAGGACCCAATGACCATAGATCGAACCTATCCAATTTTTACAGTGCGATGGTTGGCTGTTCACGGACTAGCTGTACCTACCGTTTCTTTTTTGGGGTCAATATCAGCAATGCAGTTCATCCAACGATAAACCTAATCCGAATTAATTATAGAGCTATGACACAATCAAACCCGAACGAACAAAATGTTGAATTGAATCGTACCAGTCTCTACTGGGGGTTATTACTCATTTTTGTACTTGCTGTTTTATTTTCCAATTATTTCTTCAATTAAGAAAAAAAGAGTAGTAGAATACTAAATAATAGTAGGAATTCTCTTATCCCATTCGGAAGGATTGCATCTCATAATTATCTATGACTGTTTATGTCTTTAGCATGACCACTTGATGAAATGTGGAGGGAAGCGGGATAAATGGCCGATACTACTGGAAGGATTCCTCTTTGGATAATAGGTACGGTAACTGGTATTCCTGTGATCGGTTTAATAGGTATTTTCTTTTATGGTTCATATTCTGGATTGGGTTCGTCCCTGTAATATGTAATAATGGGATGAACTAAGTTATAGGCATGAAAGTGTAAGAACTCAACGGGGCCCGCCTCCTCTTTCTTTGTCTGATTCGCGAGGAGGGGTCCCGTTGAATTCTTAATGATCATAATATTTTGTTCGACAACAAATAGATCACTTTTTCCGATGATGTTTTTGAAAAATGAACTCGATTAATTGATTCATAGCATCAGTTCTTCGATAGTATCTATCGATACTTTCAAGGTTAGAAGAAAAAAAGGAATCACTCAATTTCCTTTTCCTGGATGACACAATCACAATATATATTTAATTTTAATATTTAATTTTTTTTAATATTTAATTTTAATATTTTAATATTTAATTTTAATATTTCTTTTTTTTTTCTGTCGACCAGATATCAAGCAAACCCTTTCTAGACTAGTCTAACCTTACTCTATTTATTTTAGTATTTCATCAAAGTTTGAAATTTTTTTATAAGTTCATCGCCTTGCTTCTATTTTATATTTATAAAAAAAAGGATTCCTTCTCTTTTTTTTGGTTGTCCATTACTTATTATATTATATTATACTTATTTATACTTATACTTATTTTATACTTATTTATACTTATTTTATACTTATTATATTATCCTTATTACTTATTCGATTACTTTATTACTTATTCTATTATCTATTATAATCTATTATCTATTATAAGTAAATCTAAAAAAATAAAGGGTTCTGAAAAATCTGGAAAAATATAAACTAAGAATAGAAATCTTTGACGAATGGGATCCGGAATTGTTATTATTTCGACACAAGAAAAGGAATTTTACACATCCTTTTCTTGTGCCGAAGGCTAGGAAGACGAAGAATACTCCCTGTAATTATTTGTTCCCCTCATTTATCCTTCCTTTCTATTCTCCGCTTACTTATCTTATGTTTAGTATCTAATCAAATTGAATTTAGAAAACAAAACCCATTCTGTGACATTTCAATCTGACAATAGGGATATAATTACACCCCTCCCATTTAGATTGAAAAAAGAAAAGAAGGGGTAAAGACAAATAGTCTTCTTCACAATATACAGATTTTGAATGCGGTAAAAGTAATTCCTAGAGAAAGAATATAAACAAGCAAAAGACTTTTCATACTTTTTTCATCATACCTAACCTAATTGCCAGGAAGAATTTGTTCTTTTTTACAAATTTGATGTTGATAAATCCACGGATCTAGAAATTCATTTCGGACACTTGAACCTTTTCAAATTGTTTCTTTTTAAGAACCAAAAAGATTTGTGCAAAAACAATAGATGCCAAGAAGAACAAAAGGCCTTGGACACGTAGTGGATCTTGAAGTACTATTTCTGCATCCCCCTGACCAAATCCACCCACATTAGGATTACTTGTTAATGGTTGATCAAGTTTGATAGATTCACCCTCTGAAACAAGAAGTTCTGGTCCTGGGGGGATAATATCAACCACTTGATGTCCATCCAATGCATCCGTTATGGTTATTTCGTACCCCCCTTTTTCTTTTCGTATGATTTTGCTTACTATACCTGTTGCCGTAGCATTATAAATTGTATTGTTACTTTTGTTCCCGTCGGGATAAATCTGACCCCTTCCCCTATTTCCGCCTACGTATATGGGATATTTTAAGAAATGAACATCCTTATTACTAGCAGGGTCTGGGGAAAGAATAGGAAAGGTGATTTCACTATATTTTTGACCAGGAACAGGACCTATCACAAGAATATTTTTCTGAGTGGGGCGGTAGTTCTGAAAAGACAGATTGCCTATCTTTTCTTTCATCTCGGGCGAAATACGATCAGGTGGGGCTAACTCAAACCCCTCCGGTAAAATAAGAACAGCACCCACATTCAAAGCCCCTTTCTTACCATTAGCAAGAACTTGTTTCAGTTGCATATCATAAGGAATTCTAACAACCGCTTCAAATACAGTATCAGGAAGTACCGCTTGTGGAACCTCAATATCCACGGGTTTATTAGCTAAATGGCAATTGGCACATACAATACGCCCAGTTGCTTCTCGTGGATTTTCATACCCCTGCTGCGCAAAAATGGGATATGCATTTGAAATGGATGCCCCGGTTATTATATAGATCATGAGCGATACGGAAATGGATCGAGTAATCTCCTCCTTTATCCAAGAAAAAGTATTTCTAGTTTGCATGGTACAATCATTGATCCCGAAAATTTCTACAATAAAATTAGGTAGGTCACTAGTATAGTTCCCTATCCACGATTCTGCTATTTACTTTTACTGAAAAAAAAAAAAATTTACTGAAATAGAGGAGGAATTGTATTCCCCTGATGGGTAGAAAGAGTAAAGTAAGTACGACTTTGCATTCTTTGCTTATATACAAAGTAAGAAAGATTCTAATTGAATCCGTGAATCATTTTTCAGTCAGTCAGTGAATGATAAATAACTACAAGTGACGGCGATACATGATTTAAATAACGAAAGATCGAATATTTAAAAATTGTATCTAGAATGACTGGAAGGGTACAAGCAAGAACAATTATAATTTGATCATTATGAGCAAATCCAAAATCTTTGTAGATATAGCCAATCATTAGTTCCCAACCGTGGTGCGAATGGAATCCGACACAGAACTCAGTTAATAAAAGAATAGAAAAAGCTTTTATTGTGTCGCTTAAATTATATAGGAATTCTTGAACCCAAGAGTTAAGAATAACAAGTTCTTCATTACCCAAAATAGAATAACCACTTAGAATAACGAAACAGATTAGATTTGTCGAGAAGTGCAAAATCGTATGGATACGATCCTCATTGTGCATCTTGATCAATTGGATCGTTTCTTTGTGGATTCCTATACGAAGTTTTTGTAGATGTGTTTCCGGGTATTCTTTTATCATTTCGTCCAACAGGAGGAGTTCCTCTACTTCTATGAATTGTTCTAGAATACTTTTTTCTTGAATATCATTCAAAAAAGTTTCGGATTGCCGGATTGCCTAGTATTCCACCAATTAGTAATCCAAGATTTCAGACTTTTATTAAATGAGAGAGAGATCCACCAGGGCAAAAATACTATAGATGCAAAATATAGAAGGGGAGTGAATGCTTTCTTTTTTGCCATTTTTTCATCTGTGAATTGTTAATGAACCCACCTCATTCGTTGACTTTATGTGATCTAATCTTTCTATCAAGCATGACTTTCATTATATTATAAATTATAAGATAAATTATAAGGTAGGGGCCCATGAATCTATTCTCTGTTTTTTTTTTTTTTGATTCAGTGCTTAGTCCTTGAATCTAAAAAGAGTACAGAAATAGAAAATAAGAATCCACTTTGAATTCGAATGTTCGAATGAAATATATATATATATTATTGTTTCCAGATATCTCAATTGATCAAATTCGAAGCAATTGCCCTCTTTCGATAACTGCCCGAAAGAACCGCTTCAAATAATAAAGATTATTCTATTCAGATTTTGAGACGAAGGAGCTCCCTGTCTATATCAAGATATCAATCAAATATGTCGAAAAATTTTCGCGGGTTATCTAGACTGTATATAGTCTAGAGTCCGGGAATAATTGAAAAAAAAAAAATTATGAAAAATATTATGATGATCAAAAATGAGTGACAAAAAAAGACAGAAAAGTTATCATTACATTTATCATTATGTTATAAGAAAGAAATCTACTTGTTTAGTTCTTAAGGAGCACAAAAGAAAGGATAAAAGGGGAGGGGCTGATTGACAAAAGGAAAGTAGAGAAAATTTACAAGATATAATCTATCTGTATCTAACGTATCAACTCCAAATATTGAAAATAAAAAGTTAAATATTTCGAAATACTTTGATATATGAGATGAATCCATTATTTCGATTTCTTGCTTGTTTTGTTACTGAATTAAGTTGAGTGGTTTTACATTTACAGACGCATAAAAAACAATTTTTGTGGACAAAAAAAAAAAAACAGTTTTGTTTTATGTTATGACTCTTCCGTATACGTCTTCTTTGGTTCGAGTGGGCATTCTTAAGAAACTTCAGTTTAGTTCTGCTATAGAAAAAAGAGGCTTCTTGTCTTGAGTTTTTTCCTCCTGCCGAGAAAGCATTTATTCTGCAATTCATTTCAAAAGACTTCAATCGGTACACGCAAAAAATAGGCCAATTCAGCAGCTTTTTGCTCAATTTCTCGTGGAGTCAAATTCTCATCAGTACGAGTCAAGGGAACGGCCCCCTGGCCTCTGATTTCCATATAAAGGACACGCCGAGCATAAATACCCTCTTTAACTTCTATTCTGATGGACTGAATATCTTTCATAAGGAATCGTAGAAAGATGCGACGATTTTTTCCAGGAAAACCCCAACGAAAAATACATACTATTCCCTCTTTTCTATCGAATCGATCATAACCACTACCTACATTCCAAAAAATCGTGCACCACAAATAGGAACTAATAAAGAGACCCGCGATCCCATAGAAAGACATCACGATTCCTTGTGGAAAAAAAACTATTTGCTGAGACGGAAATAAAGATATCAAATTCCTACCAAGATAACTAGAAGTTCCAACTAATAAAAACCCTAATGAACCAAAAAAAAGAATAAAGGCCCAGCAGAAATTGCTTGTTTTTCGAGACCCCACTATAAATTCTATCCATATAGATTCTGATCGCCAACTCATACATACTAGATCCAGTTGCATTTTATTGGAATTGAGAAAATAAGCAAAAAAATTTGACTTTACTTTTTTTGTTTCCGAAGTAACTCTCATCAACTAGTGCTATTTTGATATGAACTTTTAGAAGTAATTCATCAAATTGCTTAGATCTAAAATCATCCCCTTTATATGATCCCCTATACAGATCTACTAGATATATAGACTTTAATTTCATACATTCGTCCGGTACCGATCCACTTGCTATAATTCATTTACCCCTATATCATGTTTACGTATGCATAAGAGGAGCTTTTTCATTTATGTTCGGGGAAGCCGGATGGATGTTATACAATATTCTACTAAATAGATATCCGTGGCATCTAAGTCGTGAAAAAAAAAATAGATAAGATTTGGTCTTGGCCTTGGCCCCATCGAATCTAAAAAATCTTAGTTTTTTGAACATACAAAGATAAAGAAGCCATTGCAATTGCCGGAAATACTAGGCCTACTAAAGGCACAAAAATAGAGGGAATTGTCATAAAATGGGTACCTCAATTTAATATTCGTACCTGTTATTGTTATATTGTTAGTTATAAAGTTAGTTATAAATATATCTTATAATAATTATATTATAATTCGTATATTATACTAAGTATATCTAAATATTATACTAAGTATATCGAAATACTAAGTATATCTAAATATTATACTAAGTATATCTAAATACTAAGTATATCTAAATATTATACTAAGTATATCTAAATACTAAGTATATCTAAATACTAAGTATATCTAAGCGAGTATATATATCTAATATATATATCTTATCTAATAAGTGCAAGGAATGTAGAATTAAATAAAGGGACTTGCCCATCTTTCTAAATGAAATAAAATAGGTGTATGATAAGATAATCCACTTTCTTTATTATCTTACTTTATTCCTACTTTTCTTATTATTATTATTCTATTGTTCTTGTCTTCTAATTTTAATTTCTAATTTGAATTTAATAAAGAAAGAGTTTATTACAAATTGAGAAAGAGTTTATTACAAATTGTCGAAAGATTCGATTCGTTAGAATCCGATCCAAGAACAGGGATTTTTAGTAAAAATAGAATTCTCGGGAGATATAGAAAGATGCAAAACTCTATATTTATATTTTTTCTATATTTGAATTATATAAACATACGCAATAGAGCAAGATAAAATTCGTTTTTCGACAATTCCATTTTATGTCACAAAGTCAAAGCCCATTATGCGGGCTTTGACTTTGATTCTGATAAACTAACTAACTGCCTTTTCACTACAAAGAAAATAATTTAACTTAAGACTCTACTTGATTGAATTTTGATTCAAAGGAAAAAAACCGTGGAACTGAAATAACTCACTCAGAACACCCTTTAAAGGATTACGTGGTACGATTGGATCGAATAAACCCTTATGGAATAAATATTCAGCCTCCTGTGAACCTTCAGGTACTGTTATATTCAATGTTTGCTCAATTACTCTTTTACCCGCAAATGCAATATAGGCATTGGGTTCAGCAATAATGATATCCCCCAACATACCAAAACTCGCGGTCACTCCACCAGTAGTAGGAGATGTAAGAATTGATACATAAAATAACTTTTTATTTGATTGATAATCATATAAAGCAGAAGATATTTTAGCCATTTGCATCAAGCTCAAACTTCCTTCTTGCATGCGTGCTCCTCCGGAAGCACACACTAGAATAAGAGGCAAAAAATTATTGGTAGCATATTCGATCAAACGGGTGATTTTCTCGCCTACTGCGGATCCCATACTACCCCCCATAAACTGAAAATCCATAACCCCGATTGCTATAGGAATACCGTTTAGTTGACCCGTACCTGTTTGAATAGCCTCAGTTAATCCTGTCTCTCTTTGATAAGAATCAAGACGATCTTTATAGGGCTCTTCGTCATACTCAAACGGATCAGAATCAATACCATCTTCGTCATACTCAAACGGATAAGAATCAATACCATCTTCGTCATACTGAAATGGATCAGAATCAATACCATCTTTATCTTTGTCAAACTGAAATGGATCATAATCAATACCATCTTTATCTTTATCTTTGTCAAACTGAACTTTATCTTTGTCAAACTGAACTTTATCTTTGTCAAACTGAACTTTATCTTTGTCATACTGAACTTTATCTTCGTCATACTGAAATGGATCAGAATCAAGACCATCTTTATCTTTGTTAAACTGAAATGGATCATAATTAATACCATCTTTATCTTTGTTAAACTGAACTTTATCTTTGTCATACTGAACTTTATCTTTGTCAAACTGAACTTTATCTTTGTCATACTGAACTTTATCTTCGTCATACTGAACTTTATCTTCGTCATACTGAAATGGATCAGAATCAATACCATCCATATAAGGCTCTTCTTGGTCAGACTGAAATGGATCATAATCAATACCATCTTCGTCAGAACCATCTTCGTCAGCTTCGTCAGAACCATCTTCGTCAGCTTCGTCAGAACCATCTTCGTCAGCTTCGTCAGAACCATCTTCGTCAGCTTCGTCAGAACCATCTTCGTCAGCTTCGTCAGAACCATCTTCGTCAGCTTCGTCAGAACCATCTTCGTCAGACTGAAATGGATCATAATCAATACCATCTTCGTCAGACTGAAATGGATCATAATCAATACCATCTTCGTCATACTGAAATTCAATGGGATCCAGAGAGATCATGTCTTCATCCATAGGATCCCAAGTACCTGGATCAATCGAAAGTTCGATTCTATCTGAACTACTCATTTTCAAATGATATCCACAGTATTCACAAATATTCATTTTTGGCTTAAGAAATTTCTTATAATTTAATCCATAACAATCTTCATTTTCGCATAGAACCCACAAATGCTTGAAATCTTTAGGCCTTTCTAAATCATTACCATTTGCGCAACTTTCTTTTAGAGTTAAATCATTACCATTTGCGCAACTTTCTTTTAGAGTTAAATCATTACCATTTGCGCAACTTTCTTTTAGAGTTAAATCATTACCATTTGCGCAACTTTCTTTTAGAGTTAAATCATTACCATTTGCGCAACTTTCTTTTAGAGTTAAATCATTACCATTTGCGCAACTTTCTTTTAGAGTTAAATCATTACCATTTGCGCAACTTTCTTTTAGAGTTAAACCATTGTCTTCACTACTATTTCCACCTTCAACACAAATGTAACCACAAATGCAATTATAAATATAACTATCATTGTAATTGTCACTACCACTTAAAATGGAACTATCAATACAGGTTTGAGAACGAAGATAAGAGTTAATACAACTCTTAATGTGATTATTCCAACTATAGTTAGTATCATACAAGTTAAAATCATAGTGGGGATCGTCATTGTCAATCTCAAAAATTTGATTTTCACTATTAAAATATAGAGAATAATTATCCTGATTACTATCATTATCCTGATTACTATCCCTAATTAAAACCCTAATTCGGGTGTCATCAGAAATGAAATTCCGAATGTCTTTGACGCCAACTAAATGATCAACCTTACTGTAATAACTAGAGCTGTCACTACAACCATGAATGTTTTTATCCATATCATTTCTAACCGGGTCTTCGTTTACACTAGTATTTTCAATAGGACCAAGGCTATCCATTGATTTACTTAGCCCACATCTGTATTCTAATTCCCCCTTAGACAAGATAAAATTGAACCATAATTTTTCCATAGAGTTTTCTTGCCTCTATTTAGATGTAAAGTATAATAGATGAATAGTCATTTGATGAAAAAAAAAAAATCATTTATTTCCTATCGGAATACGCATAATGGATACAATCATTAAACTAATAATGAGTGAATATTGAAGTAAAGGATTCTCGTTTGTGAGAACCTGGAGTATCAGTTCATTATATATGATATATGATACTTTACTTTTTTCTTTTCAATTATAAATATAAATTTTCAATTAGAAATAGCGATTTCCCTATGTTGTGTAAAATTCGCACTGAAAAAATTGAAAAAAGAAATTTTTCTCCTATCAAGAACCTTTTTCGTAAAATATCGTCTACTAATACAATAAAATCTCGTCTACTAATACAATAAGTTTCTATTCCAACACGGAACGAATAGGATAGAAAAGAATACACCAATCTTTAGGATCGGCTCAATCCTTTTAGTAAAAGATTGGGCCGAGTTTAATTGCAATTCAACAAACCAACAGTAATTACTGGATTACAAAGTATCCATTGCTTCGAATTCAAATTTTATTTATCTAAAGTATCCATTGCTTCGAATTCAAATTTGATCTCCTTCCATACTTCACAAGCAGCAGCTAGTTCCATACTCCATTTGCCAGCCTCGCGGATAATTTCATTACCCTGGCGGGCAAGGTCACGTCCCTCATTACGAGCTTTTACACATGCTTCTAAAGCTACTCGATTAGCTACGGCACCCGGTGCATTTCCCCAAGGGTGTCCTAAAGTTCCTCCACCGAATTGTAGTACGGAATCATCTCCAAAGATCTCGGTCAAAGCAGGCATATGCCAAACGTGAATACCCCCCGAAGCTACGGGCAGAACACCTGGTATAGAAACCCAATCTTGAGTGAAATAAATACCACGGCTTCGATCTTTTTCAATAAAATCATCACGTAGTAAATCAACAAAGCCCAAAGTTATGTCCCTTTCTCCTTCAAGTTTACCTACTACTGTACCAGCGTGAATATGATCTCCACCAGACAGACGTAAAGCTTTAGCTAGTACACGAAAGTGCATACCATGATTCTTCTGTCTATCAATAACTGCGTGCATTGCGCGATGGATGTGAAGAAGTAGACCATTATCTCGGCAATAATGAGCCAAGCTAGTATTTGCAGTGAACCCACCTGTTAAGTAGTCATGCATTACGATGGGAGCTCCCAATTCTCTGGCAAATATGGCCCTTTTAATCATTTCTTCACATGTACCCGCAGTAGCATTCAAGTAATGCCCTTTGATTTCACCTGTTTCAGCCTGTGCTTTAAAAATTGCTTCGGCACAAAATAAGAAACGGTCTCTCCAACGCATAAATGGTTGGGAGTTCACATTCTCATCATCTTTGGTAAAATCAAGTCCACCACGTAGACATTCATAAACTGCTCTACCGTAGTTCTTAGCGGATAACCCCAATTTAGGTTTAATAGTACATCCTAATAGGGGGCGACCGTACTTGTTCAATTTATCTCTTTCAACCTGGATGCCATGAGGCGGGCCTTGGAAAGTTTTAGTATAAGAAGGAGGGATTCGCAGATCCTCTAGACGTAGAGCGCGCAGGGCTTTGAACCCAAATACATTACCCACAATGGAAGTAAACATGTTAGTAACAGAACCTTCTTCAAAAAGGTCTAAGGGGTAAGCTACATAACATATATATTGATTTTCTTCTCCAGCAACGGGCTCAATGTGGTAGCATCGCCCTTTGTAACGATCAAGGCTGGTAAGCCCATCGGTCCACACGGTTGTCCATGTACCAGTAGAAGATTCAGCAGCTACTGCTGCCCCTGCTTCCTCGGGCGGAACTCCGGGTTGAGGAGTTACTCGGAAGGCTGCCAAGATATCAGTATCTTTGACTTCATATTCAGGAGTATAATAAGTCAATTTATACTCTTTAACACCAGCTTTGAATCCAACACTTGCTTTAGTCTCTGTTTGTGGTGACATAAGCCCCTCCCTACAACTCATGAATTGAAAATTTTCGCAACAACAAGGTCTGCTCGGCATAAATTAGGAGTTAATGAAACCTTTTCGAAGAAATCTTTCAAAAAATTATCAACTAATCCGAAAGGTTCCTTATTAGACCATGGTATTTGATTCGCCAAATACATCATTATTCTATATTCTTTCATATTCTATATTCTTTCATATGTATGGCGCAACCCAATCCGTGTTTTTCAAGTTTAGAATTCCTTACTTTTTTTTTGAATCGAAATGAAAATGAATAAATGAAATAGAAATATTATAAATATATAATTATAATTAGAATTATAAATATAAAATATATATATAAAATATATAAATTAAATATAAAATATATAAATTCAATAATAAGTCAATAGTCAATAATAAGATAATACTATAATAATATAAATTCAATAATAAGTCAATAGTCAATAATAATCAATAATAAGATAATAAGATAATAAGAAATAATATAAAATAAGAAATAATATAAATTCAATAATAAGAAATAAGAAAGAATAAGAAATTCACTCTTGACAGTAATATATGTTGTATATGTAAATCCTAGATGTGAAAATATGCGTAATTCGTTTATGAAATGAAAAAAAAAGGAATATAGATGGAAAAAGGGGGGATAGGTTGGACGTAAAAAAAAATCGATATGCTAAAATAAAATACGAAATGAAATAAGGGCTAATGAGATAGAAATAAGGAATCGTAAATAGAGTTCGGGTTCGAATTCCATAGATAATATGGATGGTATTGCCTATAATGATAGACAAATGAAAGACAATGATAGACAAATGAAAGACTCTCTCAAAATTGTTATTTATTTATCCACTTGATATTTTGCAAATAGGTTGGTTGAACTTAAAAATTCCTTCATTGAATAAGGAAACAATCCAATTGAATTGCATTCAATTGGATGGTACCAACGAAATCGAGTGCTAATCCCCATTTCTTATTGAATTAACCGATCAACTTGCTGTCGAAGATTTTTTTTATTAGAAAATTTTCGAAAAAAAAAATTGACATATTTCACTTTATTTTATTATGAGAATAAATCCTACTACTTCTGTTCCTGGAGTTTCCACGCTTGAAAAAGAAAATCTGGGACGTATTTCTCAAATCATCGGTCCAGTACTGGATGTAGCCTTTCCCCCGGGCAAGATGCCTAATATTTACAACGCTTTGGTAGTTAAGGGTCGAGATACCATCGGTCAACAAATTAATGTAACTTGTGAGGTACAGCAATTATTAGGAAACAATCGAGTTAGAGCTGTAGCTATGAGCGCTACAGATGGTCTAATGAGAGGAATGGAAGTGATTAACACGGGAGCTCCTCTAAGTGTTCCAGTCGGCGGAGCGACCCTAGGACGAATTTTTAACGTGCATTGGGGAGCCCGTTGATAATTTAGGTCCTGTAGATACTCGCACAACATCCCCTATTCATAAACCTGCGCCCGCTTTCATACAATTAGATACAAAATTATCTATTTTTGAAACAGGAATTAAAGTAGTCGATCTTTTAGCTCCTTATCGTCGTGGAGGAAAAATCGGACTATTTGGGGGAGCTGGGGTAGGTAAAACAGTACTCATTATGGAATTGATCAACAACATTGCCAAAGCTCATGGGGGTGTATCCGTATTTGGCGGAGTAGGTGAACGTACTCGTGAAGGAAATGATCTTTACATGGAAATGAAAGAATCTGGAGTAATTAATGAACAAAATCTTGCGGAATCAAAAGTGGCTTTAGTCTACGGTCAGATGAATGAACCGCCAGGAGCTCGTATGAGAGTTGGGTTGACTGCCCTAACTATGGCGGAATATTTCCGAGATGTTAATAAACAAAACGTACTTCTATTTATAGACAATATCTTCCGTTTTGTCCAAGCGGGATCCGAAGTATCTGCCTTATTGGGTAGAATGCCTTCCGCTGTGGGTTATCAACCCACCCTTAGTACCGAAATGGGTTCTTTACAAGAAAGAATTACTTCTACCAAGGAGGGATCCATAACTTCTATTCAAGCAGTTTATGTACCCGCGGATGATTTGACCGACCCTGCCCCTGCCACAACATTTGCGCATTTAGATGCTACTACCGTACTATCAAGAGGATTAGCTGCCAAAGGTATCTATCCAGCGGTAGATCCTTTAGACTCAACGTCAACTATGCTCCAACCTCGAATCGTTGGAAAGGAACATTATGAAACTGCGCAAAGGGTTAAGCAAACCTTACAACGTTACAAAGAACTTCAGGACATTATAGCTATCCTGGGGTTGGACGAAGTGTCCGAAGAGGATCGCTTAACCGTAGCAAGAGCGCGAAAAATTGAGCGTTTCTTATCACAACCCTTTTTCGTAGCGGAAGTATTTACTGGTTCCCCGGGGAAATATGTTGGCCTAGCAGAAACAATTAGAGGATTTCAATTGATCCTTTCCGGAGAATTAGACGGTCTTCCTGAACAGGCCTTTTATTTGGTAGGTAACATCGATGAAGCTACTGCGAAGGCTACGAACTTAGAAATGGAGAGCAAATTGAATAAATGACCTTAAATCTTTGCGTACTCACCCATAATCGAATTGTTTGGGATTCAGAAGTGAAAGAAATCATTTTATCTACTAATAGCGGACAAATTGGCGTATTACCAAATCACGCGCCTATTGCCACAGTTGTAGATATAGGTATTTTGAGAATACGCCTTAACGACCAATGGTTAACGATGGCTCTGATGGGTGGTTTTGCTAGAATAGTCAATAATGAAATCACTATTTTTGGAAAGGATGCGGAAAAGGGTAGTGACATTGATCCACAAGAAGCTCAGCAAGCTCTTGAAATAGCGGAAGCTAACTTGAGGAAAGCTGAAGGCAAGAGGCAAACAATTGAGGCAAATCTAGCTCTCAGATGGGCTAGGACACGAGTAAAGGCTATCAACGCGATTTCGTAACTAGTTGGTTAATCGAAAGAATTTCCGTATAAACAGAACTTTCGTTTCTACATCCCATTTTTATTCTGCTGATTAAATAGAATCAAATACAATCAAAAGTGAAATAGTGAAATTTGATCTAACGAAAAATTTGAAAATTGAAAACGGAAATAGAATAGGATGAAAAAGATAGAAAATCAATAAAAGAAGGTGGGTAGAAAAACTTATTAGACACCGGGATCAATGGTATCTAATAAGTTCTACCTACTATTGGATTTGAACCAATGACTCCCGCCGTATGAAAGCAATACTCTAACCACTGAGTTAAGTAGGTCATTTATTATCATAAGGAATCATAAAGAGAAAGAAAAGGGACCTATCACATCGATGGATTATAAATCCGATATTACTTCTAAGCAATACCAATCAAACCGACCAAAAAGGTATGATTATGATGTTGGATCATGTAATATTCATCTTGACAAGAAATTATCTAAATAATATGATAAAATATGTATCACAAACACAAGGGCTATAGCTCAGTTAGGTAGAGCACCTCGTTTACACGCGCGCCAATGTTTTTCAGGGGAGTCTATCATGCAATCAAAAAAAATTGATCCTTTTGAGAAATCGATGTCTTACTCCATTACTTTGAAGGAACAAAACAAGAGAACAATAGCCTGACAAATGGTTTGGTTCGATTCGGGTGCCGTTTAGGCAGGAGCAGGATCCGAATCGAACCTATCATTGATTTGAGATATTGATAGGGCGAATACCCAGTCTATTCAATGCTAGGCATAATGAGTATAAGGACCTCAAAAATTCTCTTTTCGTCCTATGAATCTTAAGGTGTATGAAGTTTCATCTTTGATTTTTTAATCAGGATGATAGAGACTTCATTTAACTTAGGTTGATCTAGGCCAGAAGCAGACCTACGTCAAGATAAACTTTCCCTTCTTTGAAACACTTTGGTAGTGCTCCTGTATCAGTAATGAATCAGAGCACATGGAACCATCTTCCTTTTTTTTCTAAGAGAAAAAATATATATATGGTAGACTAACTGATATTTCTATCAGTTAATGAAAGAGCCCAATGCAAAAAAATGCATGTTGGGTCTTTGAAATAGGTCGAATCATTTTGATAATAATCAGTTCGATCTGTTTTACCGAGAAGGTCTACGGTTCGAGTCCGTATAGCCCTATATTTTATATTTTTATTTTATATTTTATTAATTTTTATATTTTATTAATTTTTATATTTTATTAATTTTTATATTTTATTAATTTAAAATATTTATTAAATTAATAAAAAAATATTTATTAAATTAATAAAAATGAAATGAAAATAATATTCTTAAAACTAAAGCAAACTAAAACAATAAAGAATATCCAAATACAAATAAAAAAAGTTGTATAGTTTTTTTCCTAATTATTGTATTCTTTGTTGATTGGAACTGGTCGCTTCCAGTTGCTTGGTTAAAATCATTCCCATAAGCTCGCTCACAGGGAGATCGCTCAGAAACTGAAAACAAAAGCGCATTTCAACAGAATCTCATAAATATATATAATATATATTAAATATATATATATAGATAATATATATATAGATAATATCTATAAAAAGATATAATATCTATAAAATATAGATAGAAAATAAAAAATGTATTCTATATATAACTATATATAAATTTATTCTATATTCTATATATAACTATATAATATACTATATAATATATATATAAATTTATTCTATATTCTATATATATTCTATATATATAATAGATAATAAGATAATAGAAAAGAGAAAAGGTTTTTTTTTTTTTTTTTTATTTCTAATACATATTAGATATTAGTTATATATTAGAATTCCTTTTATTTAGAAAAATACGAAATGAAGTGAAAACAAAAAAGTTTTACTTGTTTTGGATTTGTATAGTATTCTACTATACTATATAGTAATAGTATAAATATCTATGTAATAGTATAAATGTAATAGTATAAATATCTATTTATACTATTACTATACAAATTAGTACTATATCGAATACAAATTAGTACTATATCGAAATTAAATCGAAATAAGTGAAATGTAAATAGGATTAATTCCAATCAATAAATCTTAAAACGCAACAGCAAACAAACGAAACTAGACGATTCGATCAAACTGAATTGTTGGTTTGACTAAACAAACAGTTGTGGATGACTTGACAATGAATTCCAGGTCGAATCGACTAATCCGGTCTATTTTTCACATTCATAGGAGTTCGTCTATGTTTCTGCTTTAAATATGATATTTTCTGGGCATTTCTAATAATATCAAGTGCTATTCCTATTTTGGCATTTCTAATTTCTGGAGTTTTAGCCCCGATTAGAAAGGGTCCAGAAAAACTTTCTAGTTATGAATCGGGTATAGAACCAATGGGCGATGCTTGGTTACAATTTCGAATCCGTTATTATATGTTTGCTCTAGTTTTTGTTGTTTTTGATGTTGAAACGGTTTTTCTTTATCCATGGGCAATGAGTTTCGATGTATTGGGGGTACCCGTATTCATAGAAGCTTTAATTTTCGTGCTTATCCTAATTGTTGGTTCAGTTTATGCATGGCGAAAAGGAGCATTGGAATGGTCTGTAGTTCCTGAATATTCAGATAATAAAAAGAAGAAAAAAGTAAAAATAATAATAACATTGAGTATGAATTCCATTGAATTTCCCTTACTTGATCGAACAACCCAAAACTCAGTTATTTCAACTACATTAAATGATCTTTCAAATTGGTCAAGACTCTCCAGTTTATGGCCGCTTCTTTATGGTACCAGTTGTTGCTTCATTGAATTTGCTTCATTAATAGGCTCACGATTCGACTTTGATCGTTATGGGCTGGTCCCAAGATCGAGTCCTAGACAAGCGGACCTAATTTTTAACAGCTGGAACAGTAACAATGAAAATGGCTCCCTCTTTAGTGAGATTATATGAACAAATGCCCGAACCTAAATATGTTATTGCTATGGGCGCGTGTACAATTACAGGAGGGATGTTCAGTACTGATTCTTATAGTACTGTTCGGGGAGTCGATAAGCTAATTCCTGTGGATGTCTATTTGCCGGGCTGTCCCCCTAAACCCGAGGCAGTTATAGATGCTATAACAAAACTTCGTAAGAAAAATATCTCGCGAAATCTATGAAGATCGAATTAGATCTCAACAGGGGGATCGGTGTTTTACTACCAATCACAAGTTTTGTCTTGTACGCAGTACTCATACTGGAAATTATAATCAAGGATTACTCTATCAACCACCATCTACTTCAGAGATTCCTCCTGAAACATTTTTCAACTACAAAGTTCAATATCTTCCCAACGAA
>NW_028322912.1:55000-57583 GCF_047325235.1 Durio zibethinus | reverse complement strand
CAACTACTGTAGGGCAGGAGGAGTTCTATTAGACAACCCGTGCTTTTTTTTTTCACAAATGGAAAGTTTCGGATTCGGATACAATTCGGATGTTAGACAGATTACCATATATAACACAAAATTTCTCCGCCGATTCCTTCTAGTCGAGCCTCCCGGTCTGTCATTATACCCCGAGAAGTAGAAAGAATTACAATCCCCATCCCGCCTAAAATTCTAGGAATTTGTTGATAGTTAGAATAGATTCGTAGACCGGGTCGACTGATCCGTCGTAAATTTAAAATAGTTCTATATGGTCCTTTCCTATTCCTTCTATGCCGTAGGGTTAAAACCAAAAAATATTTGTTTCTTTCCCGATGTTTCCTTATGTTATCGATAAAACCTTCTCGTAAAAGTATTTTAACAATGTTTTCAGTGATGTTAGTAGATCCTATTCGAATCGTTCCTTTTCTATTCATGTCAGCATTTCGTATAGAAGTTATTATGTCAGCAATAGTGTCCTTACCCATGGTAAACTAAAATTATTGTTGCTCCCGAATTTTGATATAACCAACATGTTCTTTTTTTTTTTTTACTTAGTAAAGGTATATACGTGAGACACAATCTACTAATTAATCTATGTCATTTAAATACTCTAATTTAAATACTATAACTATATTGAATTGAGGTCTCGTCTTATAATACCTCAGGAGCTAATGAAACTATTTTAGTGAAATTTAACTGTCTCAATTCCCCGGCGATCGCACCAAAAATTCGAGTTCCTTTTGGATTTCCTTTTTGATCAATGACAACTGCAGCATTGTCATCATATCGTATTATCATACCGTTGTCGCGTTTGAGTTCTTTACAAGTACGTACAATTACAGCTCTGATCACTTCTGATCTTTCTAGAGGTGCCTTTGGTACTGCTTTCTTGATCACAGCAACAATAACGTCACCAATATGAGCATATCGGCGATTACTAGCTCCTATGACTCGAATACACATTAATTCTCGGGCCCCGCTGTTATCTGCTACATTCAAATGGGTCTGAGGTTGAATCATTTTTTTTAATCTCTTCTTTCAATGGAACAAAGGACGAAGAAAAAAAGAAATATTGTTTGTCAAAAAAAAAAAAAAAAGGAAACCCGCAATTGTTTTTTTTATTCCCAAGACTTCTTTCCTTTGGTTCTATATTCCTATCCTGAAATAATGAATTGAGTTTTTATAGGCATTTTGGACGCCGCTATTGAAATAGCCTTTCTTGCTATATTTTCGGCTACTCCGCTCATTTCATAAAGTATTCTGCCCGGTTTAACGACAGCTACCCAATACTCGGGAGATCCTTTCCCCGAACCCATACGTGTTTCTGTAGATCTTACCGTAACTGGTTTGTCTGGAAATATACGTACCCATATTTTTCCACCACGGCGTACATTTCGTGTCATTGCGCGGCGCCCCGCTTCTATTTGTCTAGATGTAATCCAAGCGGGTTCAAGTGCTTGAAGAGCATATCTACCGAAACAAATGCGATTACCTCGATAAGATATTCCTTTCATTCTTCCTCTATGTTGGTTACGAAATCTGGTTCTTTTTGGGTTATAGTTGATGGTTGTTTATTAATTCCATCTCTACTACAGAACTGGACATGAGAGTTTCTTCTCATCCAGCTCCTCGCGAAAAAAATGACTAAAAAATATTTTATTTTATTCTTAAGATATATAGGTAGTTACTGAATAATAGATTGAATCCTGGGATTCTTTGCTTTGAGATTTTATCTGATCTATTTGAGATTTTATCTGATCTATTATAAATTTGTATATCTTGTTTGGATATATATTGGATATATATATAAGTAATTAAACATGGATTCTATTTATAGATAATGTCTTATCTTGTTTTTGTTATAATGTTATAACGAATCTTTATTTTGTTTTGTCTTTTTTTATCATATTCATCTCGGATCGACAAAAATTTAACAATCAAATAAAATGAAAATAAAATTTTTAAAATGAAAATAAAAAAAAAAAATGAAAATAAAATTTTTAAAATGAAAATAAAATTTTCGCGGGCGAATATTTACTCTTTCAATATCTATTTCAGTTGTCGGGTTAACTCATGACCTCTCAGAATCAGAACAGAATAAAAAGAAATGAAGTGGTCTCTGGTTTGTTCCGCCATCCTACCCGATAAATCATTAGGATTCGTTTTCAATAGAATCCTCTGCATTCACGGGTTCCGTCGTCCCCATCGCTTCTCGATTAATGCTTAGGTCTGAATTCTCCAATGGAGCCTTAATTTAATATTTAATAAAAATTTAATATTTAATAAAAATAAAAATTTAATATTTAATAAATAATATTTAATAAAAAAATTTGTTAATTTGTTCTTTAGTCAACCTTCTCAGTCTTTATTGACTTAAGGCTCTTGATTTTTTCTTCGATGAACAGATATTCATCTAATTATTGATGAATCTCTATTGATGCTCTATTACATTGCTCTTTATGAGATGCTTCGTAGACCTTACATATTGGAATCATATATCATTTCATTTCTATTTCTTTTTCTCTCTTTCTCTCATCCTTCTATTTATCCACATACTTTTTT
>NW_028322912.1:30000-50000 GCF_047325235.1 Durio zibethinus | reverse complement strand
TCCCTCTTATCTCCTCCTTGTACAAACTTGGGTTATGGAACAAGGAGAAGAAGGAAACGAGAAGAGGGCAGCAGCAACAACTGGCTTTCTTATGGGACAGCTCATGCTGTTCATATCGATCTACTATGAGCCTCTGCATTTAGCATTGATTAGACCTCATCTACTAAATGTCCTAGTTCTACCGTATCTTTGGTTTTATTACTTCTGGAACAATGACAAAGACTATTTTGATTTTTTTGATTATTATGCAGGAGAGACTGCCGGAAATTCAATGCGTAATCTTAGGATTCAATGTGTATTCCTGCATAATTTAATTTTTCAATTAGTCAACCATTTCATTTTACCAAGTCCAATGTTAGCCAGATTAGTCAACATTTATATGTTTCGATACAACACCAATATGTTATTTGTAATAAGTAGTTTTGTTGGTTTTTTAATTGGTCATATTTTATTAATGAAATGGGTTGGATTGGTATTAGTCTGGATACAAAAAATTTTATTAATGAAATGGGTTGGAGTGGTATTAGCCTGGATACAAAAAAGGACTTTTCTTAGGTATTATATAGTTATTCGATCTAATAGGCATCTTATATTCGAACTTACAAAGTCTATTCCTCGAATCTTTACTCTTCTCTTTTTTATTACCTGTCTTTACTCTATAGGTAGAAAACCGTCACACATGCTGACTAAGAAACTGACAGGAATTCATCAAAGCCGAAGAAAAGGGCAGGAATTGGAGGAATTGAAGGAATTGGAGGAAAGGGAGGAAGAAACAAACATAGAAATAGAAACTATTTCCAAAGGGGGGGAGGAACAGGTATCCACCAAAGAAAATCTTTCTTATTACCCTTTTTCGAAAGAGACCGACTATAAAAATAGCCCAGTTTATGAAACTTCTTATCTGGATGGGAATCAGGAAATTCGAAGTTAGAAATAATATCAGAAAAAAAAGAATATAAAAAATTATTATGGTTTGAAAAACCTCTTGTGACGCTTATTTTTGATTATAAACAACGGAATCGACCTTGGCGATATATAAAAAATAATCGGTTTGACAATGCTCTAAAAAATGAAATGTCACAATATTTTTTTTATACATGTCGAAGTGATGGAAAAGAAAAAATCTCTTTTACATATCCACCTAGTTTAGCAGCTTTTGGAGAAATGGTACAAAAACAAATAGATTTTTTCACACCAGAAGAATTGTTTTCTGACGAATCGTATACTGATTGGAGTTTTATCAATGAACTAAAAAGAATAAATTTAAGTAAGGAGTTTATAAAGAGAGTCGAATATTTAGATAAGGAATATTTATATAAGGAATCTTTTGATCTGGGCATACTTGAAAAAAGGACTCGATTTTCTAATTATGAAACTAATGAAGAAACTAATAATGAAACTAATAATGAAACTAATAATGAAACTAATAATGAAGAAACTACTACTGAAACTAATAATGAAACTAATAATGAAACTAATAATGAAACTAATAATGAAACTAATAATGAAACTAAAAGAAATAATGAAATTAAAAGAAATAATGAAACTAATAATGAAACTAATAATGAAACTAATAATGAAACTAAAAGAAATAATGAAACTAAAAGAAATAATGAAACTAAAAGAAATAATGAAACTAATAATGAAACTAATAATGAAACTAATAATGAAACTAAAATAAAATACTTGCCTAAAATATATGATCCTTTCTTGCAGGGACCCTACCGCGGAAGAATCAAAAAATTGTTTTCACCTTTAAGTGAAAAAACAAACACGGATCCGTTTTGGATAAATAAGATTCATGTTATACTTCTTGCTACTGATTATTACGAATTTGAACAGACAATAGATACACTCAAATCATTATCAACAGAAAAAGAACTTTCTTTATTGACAGAAACAGAAGATGAACAGACAATAGATACACTCAAATCATTATCAACAGAAAAAGAACTTTCTTTATTGACAGAAACAGAAGATGAACAGACAATAGATACACTCAAATCATTATCAACAGAAAAAGAACTTTCTTTATTGACAGAAACAGAAGATGAACAGACAATAGATACACTCAAATCATTATCAACAGAAAAAGAACTTTCTTTATTGACAGAAACAGAAGATGAACAGACAATAGATACACTCAAATCATTATCAACAGAAAAAGAACTTTCTTTATTGACAGAAACAGAAGATGAACAGACAATAGATACACTCAAATCATTATCAACAGAAAAAGAACTTTCTTTATTGACAGAAACAGAAGATGAACAGGGAAATATCGATTCCGAGGATCGAGTCAAAATTTTGAAATTTTTATGCAATATAGTTATAACTAATCCCGACAATCAAACAATTATAAAAAAATCTAATGGAATAAAAGAAATAAGTAATGGAATAACAAGAAATAAGTAAAGAAGTTCCTCGATGGTCATACAAACTACTCGACATTTTCGAACAACACCATAGAGGAGGCGAGGAACACATGATAACAGATTATGCAATTCGTTCAAGAATCTTCCGGTACGCAATAGTTTTTTCTAAGGAGGAGTTAAAGGATGATTTTTTTCTACCAAACGATATAGAAAACGACCTATCTTTGATGGAATATTCGCCAGAACCGAATTTTCGTCGAGACATAATAAAAGGTGCCGTGCGTGCCCAAAGACGTAAAATAATTAATGGGGAACTGTTTCAATCAAATGTGCATTCCCCACTTTTTTTTGACAGAGTAGACAGCCTCTTCTTCAGAGTGTTCAGATCTTTGTATTCTGATATTTCTTGGCTGATAAAACTAATATCTCGAAATTGGATATGGAAAAACAAAGAATCACAAATTTCTGATTATACAGAAAATGAGGAGGACATAAGAGAAGAAGACGAAGAGATAAGAGAAAGCATAGAAAAGATACAAGAAAGAGACAAAGAGGAAGAAAAAAGAAGAGAAAGCATAGAAGAGATACAAAAAGGAGACAAAAAAGAGAAAGAAAAAAGAAGACAAGAGTCAGAGGCAGATGACTTCCTGCTGGACGCAGCAGAATTTTGGGATATCGTCTTTTTTGGTCAAGGACCAAGGGGCATCATGTTAATAGCCCAATCGATTTTTAGAAAATATATTCTATTACCTTCATTGATAATAGCTAAAAACATTGTCCGTATATTATTATTTCAAATTCCTGAGTGGTCCACGGATTTCAAGGGTTGGAAGCGAGAAATACATGTTAAATGCACTTATAATGGTCTTCAATTCTCCACAAAAGACTTTCCAAAAAATTGGTTATCAGAAGGTATCCAGATCAAGATCCTATATCCTTTTCGCCTGAAACCTTGGCGCGGATCTAAACTGAAACCCTCTCATAAAGATCCAATGAAAAAAAAGCATAAAGATCCAATGAAAAAAAAGCATAAAGATCCAATGAAAAAAAAGAAAGTTAAAAAGAATGATTTTTGCTTTTTAACAGCTTGTGGACTGGAAAGTGACTTACCTTGCGGTCCTCCTCGAAGACGGCCTTCGTTTTTTCAGCCTATTTTTAACGAACTAGAAAAAAAAAGTGAAAAATGGAAAATTTTTAAAAAAGGAAAAAAATTGTTTCGAAAAGTCTCAGGAGAAACAAAAATTCCATTTGTAAAGGGAATAATAAAAAAACTTTCAAAAAGAAATCCAGTTTTGGAGTTGAGAGAAGAATTGGGCGAAACTAAAAAAGATTTGGGCGAAACTAAAAAAGATTCGATAATCAGTAATAAGATGATTGACGAATCATCCCTTCAAATTCAATCTATGGAGCGGACAAATTATTCATTAACAGAAAAAAAGATAAAAGATCTGACTGAGAGAACAAACACAATCAAAAATCAAATAGAAAAAATTATAAAAGACAAGAAATTAGAATCATCAAAAAAATTTTGGAAAATATTAAAAAGAAGAAATATTCGATTAATCCGTAAATTCTATTTATTTATAAAACTTTTTATTCAAAAGATATACATAGATATTTTTCTATATATCATTAAATATATCATTAATATTCCAAGACCCAATCCACAACTTTTTCTTGAATCAACAAAAAAAATGATTGATAAATTCATTTACAATAATGAAGCAAATCAAGAAAGAATTAATAAACCAAATAAAAATACAATTCATTTTATTTCAACTATAAAAAATATAAAAAACTCACTTTCGAATATTAGAAATCAAAATGCAAAAGCTTTTTGTGACTTATCCTCCCTCTCACAAGCATATGTATTTTACAAATTATCACAAACCCAAGTTATTAAATTCAAACCTATCCTTCAATATCACGGAACATCTCTTTTTCTTAAAAATGAAATAAAAGATTATTTTGAAGAACAAGGAATATCTCATTCCCAATTAAAACATCATTATGGGTTAAGACAAAAAATCTCTGGAATAAAGGAATGGAAAAACTGGTTAAGGAGTCATTATCAATACGATTATCAATACGATTTAGTTCAGAGTATATGGCTTAGATTAGTACCAGAACAATGGCGAAATAGAGTCAATCAACACTATATGGCTCAAAATAAAGATTTAACAAAATGGGATTCAGATGAAAAAGAAAGATTAATACATTACGAAAAAAAAAATGATTTTCAAGCGAATTCATTACTGAATCAAGAATATAAACTGAATCAAGAACAAAAACGGAATCAAGAACAAAAATATAAAAAAGATAATTTTAAAAAACACTATAGATATAATTTATTATCATATATATTTATTATATATCAAGATATGAGGGACTCATATACTTATGGATCACCATTACAAGTAAATAAGAGGGAAGAGATTCCTTATAATTACAACATGGATAAACGAAAATTTTTTGATATATTGGGGGATATTCCTATCCATAATTATCTAACGGGGAAAACGGGGAAAACGGGGAAATTTTCGCATAGAAAATTTTTTAATTGGAGAATTCTTAATTTTTGTCTTAGAAATAAGACCGATATTGAGTCCTGGGTCGATACCAGTACCAAGAGTAAGAAGACCAGTACCAAGAGTAAGAAAACCAGTACCAAGAGTAAGAAAAATATTAAGACTGTGATTAATAATTTTAATAATTATCAAATATCGAATCTGGAACTTTGGTTCTTCCCAGAATTTGTGCTACTATATAATGCATATAAGGTTGAACCATGGATCATACCAATAAAACTACTTCTTTTCAATTTTAATTTTAATGGAAAAAAAGAGGATCTTGTATCAGATGCAAAAAAAAAAAGAAAATTTAGATCCGTTCTCTCAAATCAAGAAAAAGATGTTGAAGAAGATTATGGTAAATCATCCAATCAAGAAAAAGGTAAATCATCCAATCAAGAAAAAGGTAAATCATACAATCAAGAAAAAGATGTTGAAGAAGATTATGGTAAATCATCCAATCAAGAAAAAGGTAAATCATCCAATCAAGAAAAAGGTAAATCATACAATCAAGAAAAAGATGTTGAAGAAGATTATGGTAAATCATACAATGAAGAAAAAGGTAAATCATACAATCAAGAAAAAGATGTTGAAGAAGATTATGGTAAATCATACAATGAAGAAAAAGGTAAATCATACAATCAAGAAAAAGATGTTGAAGAAGATTATGGTAAATCATCCAATCAAGAAAAAGGTAAATCATACAATCAAGAAAAAGATGTTGAAGAAGATTATGGTAAATCATCCAATCAAGAAAAAGGTAAATCATACAATCAAGAAAAAGGTAAATCATCCAATCAAGAAAAAGGTAAATCATCCAATCAAGAAAAAGGTAAATCAGATCAAGAAAAAGGTAAATCAGACAATCAAGAAAAAGATGTTGAAGAAGATTCTGGTAAATCAAAAAAACATAGAAAGGAAGACGAGAGCAAGAGAGAAGCTCGTTTATTCCTACAAAAGTATTTGTATTTTCAATTCGGATGGGATGCTGATTCTTTCGATGAAAAAATAATCAAAAATATCAAAGCATATTCTTTCATTCTTGGCCTGATAAATATGAATGAAACTTTTCTATACTCTGTTAGAAGAGGAGGAACGAATCTGGATATTTTGATGGATTCGGCGGATAAGTTACTTTTAACTTATCAATACCTACTCAAAAAAGGAGTATTGATTATCGAACCAATTCGCCGGTATGTAGAAATTGATGGACAATTTATTCTATATCAAACTATAAGTATTTCATTGGTTCATAAAAATAAACATGAAATTAATCAAAGACGCAAAAAAAAAAAAAGACGCAAAAAAAAAAACTATATTGAAAAAAATAATTTTGATGAATCCATTGCAAGACATCAAAAAATGACTGAAAATAAAGACAAAAATCATTATGATTTGTTTATTCCTGAAAATATTTTATCCCCTAACCACCGGAGAGAATTGCGAATTCGAATTTCTTTCAATTCAAGGGATAAAAATGGTATGCATAGAAATCCAGTATTTTTAAATAATGTAAAAAACTGTGGTCAAGTTTTGAATAAAAACAAACATCTTGATAGTGATAAAAAGAAACTAATTAAATTAAAGTTCTTTCTTTGGCCCAATTATCGATTAGAAGATTTAGCTTGTATGAATCGCTATTGGTTTAATAGTAATAATGGCAGTCGTTTCAGTATGGTAAGGATACATATGTATCCGCGTTTGAAAATTCGTCAATGGTACATTTTTCCATATATTATGATTGAAAACCGGATTGATTAATTTTATTTGAAAAAATTATAAAGTTCATAACGAACTTAAAATCATTGTGCATATTAAAATGAATGGTATTATTATTATTACTGATCAGTAAAATTCACATTCAAAAAAAGGGGGAGAGAAATTTTTGTTTTATGGTAAAAAATTCATTCATCTCAGTTATTTTTCAAGAAAAAAAAGAAGAAAACAAGGGGTCCGTTGAATTTCAAATAGTCAGTTTCACCAATAAGATACGAAGACTTACTTCACATTTGGAATTGCACAAAAAAGACTATTTATCTCAGAGAGGTCTACGTAAAATTCTAGGAAAACGTCAACGGCTTCTGTCTTATTTATCAAAGAAAAATAACATACGTTATAAAGAATTAATTAGTGAGTTGGATATTCGGGAATCAAAAAATCGTTAATTTGATTGAATTAGTCGATTTATTATATTTTTCATTTTGATGTACTTCTTTTCGTTTTCAACAATTCATGTAAGAATGAATCGAGGAAAAACTTATGAATCTATCAGCTACAGAAAAAGACCTTATGATAGTCAATATGGGACCTCACCACCCATCAATGCACGGTGTTCTTCGTCTCATCGTTACTCTAGATGGTGAAGATGTTGTTGACTGTGAACCAATATTAGGTTATTTACACAGAGGAATGGAAAAAATTGCGGAAAACCGAACAATTATACAATATTTGCCTTATGTAACACGTTGGGATTATTTAGCCACTATGTTCACGGAAGCAATAACCGTAAATGGACCAGAACAATTGGGCAATATTCAAGTCCCTAAAAGAGCCAGCTATATCAGAGTAATTATGTTGGAGTTGAGTCGTATAGCTTCTCATCTATTATGGCTTGGACCTTTTATGGCCGATATTGGTGCACAGACCCCCTTTTTCTATATTTTCAGAGAAAGAGAATTAGTATATGATCTATTCGAAGCTGCCACCGGTATGAGAATGATGCATAATTATTTTCGTATCGGAGGAGTAGCGGCCGATCTACCCTATGGCTGGATAGATAAATGTTTGGATTTCTGTGATTATTTTTTAACAGGAATTGTTGAATATCAAAAACTTATTACGCGAAATCCTATTTTTTTAGAACGAGTTGAAGGGGTAGGGGTTATTGGTGGAGAAGAAGCAATAAATTGGGGTCTATCCGGCCCAATGCTACGAGCCTCTGGAATCAAATGGGATCTTCGTAAAGTTGATCATTATGAGTGTTACGACGAATTTGATTGGGAAATCCAGTGGCAAAAAGAAGGAGATTCATTAGCTCGTTATTTAGTCCGAATCAGTGAAATGACGGAATCCATAAAAATAATTCAACAGGCCCTGGAAGGAATTCCGGGGGGTCCCTATGAGAATTTAGAAATCCGATGTTTTGATCGAGAAAGGGATCCAGAATGGAATGATTTTGAATATCGATTCATTAGTAAAAAACCTTCTCCTACATTTGAATTACCGAGACAAGAACTTTATGCGAGAATGGAAGCCCCAAAGGGAGAATTAGGAATTTTTCTGATAGGAGATCAAAGTGGTTTTCCTTGGAGATGGAAAATTCGCCCGCCGGGTTTTATCAATTTGCAAATTCTTCCTCAGTTAGTTAAAAGAATGAAATTGGCTGATATTATGACGATACTAGGTAGCATAGATATCATTATGGGAGAAGTTGATCGTTGAAATGATAATTTATACAACAGAAGTAGAAGATATCAATTCCTTTTACAGATTGGAATCCTTAAAAGAGGTCTATGGGATCATATGGATGTTTGTCCCTATTTTGACTCTTGTATTGGGAATCACAATAGGTGTACTAGTAATTGTATGGTTAGAAAGAGAAATATCTGCAGGAATACAACAACGTATTGGGCCTGAATACGCCGGCCCTTTGGGAATTCTTCAAGCTCTAGCAGATGGAACAAAACTGCTTTTCAAAGAGAATATTCTTCCATCTAGAGGAAATACTCGTTTATTCCGTATTGGACCGTCTATAGCAGTCATATCCATTTTACTAAGTTTTTCAGTAATTCCTTTTAGCTCTCGCCTTATTTTAGCCGATCTCAATATCGGTATTTTTTTATGGATTGCCATTTCAAGTATTGCTCCTGTTGGACTTCTTATGTCAGGATACGGATCAAATAATAAATATTCCTTTTTAGGTGGTCTGCGAGCTGCTGCTCAATCGATTAGTTATGAAATACCATTAACTCTATGTGTTTTATCAATATCTCTACGTGCGATTCGTTGAAATATAAACTTTTCTTTTCCCTATTCCTTTCGTTCTATAAAATAAGCTGAATGGATTGAATAGATATCTTCGTTATTTTATTATCCTTCAGGTTGATAAACTAAATTAGATAGTTATATATGAGTGAAAGAAAGCAGCTTATAAATTCGCAGTAAATTAAACAAAAAAAAATTTAATCTCATTTCCTATGTACAAGAGTTAAGTGGAAGAAAACATAAGTGGAAGAAGTCTTTACCCCAAGACGGGTTGATTAGTCAATCTAGCTTGAAGCGGGCTCAAAAGATCAACCGTATAGAGTTTTGGCTATCCTTTGTATAGATTCCCATACATGTATTGCCAAACCAAACGGGGGATTGAACAAAAAAATGAGTGGATGGTTAGGAACACCAAAATACACAAAGGATTAGTAATGGAGATTATGTAAATTATATAAAAAGGATATTTCTGGATAACATAAAAAGAATACTAATTGGGGCTTTAAATTAGTAGAAATGAGTAGGCAGTACTACCCACGATTCCGGTCCAGAGTATGCTCCTATCCACCGATTAAAGTAATGACTATCAGGAACGAAATAATCCTTTACTATTTTTTAGTTTAAGCCCCCATTCGTAATTTTCTCAGATCAGAAAGAAGAATAGGAACGAAAAAGAAAGAATAAAAAATAAATATTTTTTTTTTTTTTATTCTTTCTTTCATATATATAGAGAGATATAATCTGTGTCATGATTTATGAGCTAATGTAATATTTAATTTTTTTCGTAATCGAAAACAATGGGTTGAAATATCTATTGATATTTCTACAAGAAGTATTTTATTGAAGGCTTAAGTTATTACTCAACAAATAAAAATTGAAATTAGTAACGGGCGAGATCAATTCAGAAGCACTTTTTTTATTCTTCATAATATAGCAGACAGAATTCCATTGGTATAATTTTGGACCTTCCAATCCATTTTTTCTCTATCTATTCTACAACCATACGAAGAGAAATAATACTGATTCGGTCCTTAAATTTATTTGTGACCCACGAGGAGCCGTATGAGTTGAAAACCTCATGTACGGTTTTGGACTAGCGATGGGAACAGTGATGTTATCATCGACTATAATTATCTAACAGCTCAAGTACAGTTGATATAGTTGAGGCGCAATCAAAATATGGGGTTTGGGGATGGAATTTGTGGCGTCAGCCAATAGGGTTTATCGTTTTTCTAATTTCTTCTCTAGCAGAATGTGAGAGATTACCTTTTGATTTACCAGAAGCCGAGGAAGAATTAGTAGCAGGGTATCAAACCGAATATTCGGGTATCAAATTTGGTTTATTTTATGTTGCTTCCTATCTAAATCTATTACTTTCTTCCTTATTTGTAACAGTTCTTTACTTGGGGGGTTGGAATATTTCCATTCCGTACGTATTCGTCCCTGAGCTATTTGAAATAAATAAAATGAATGGAATCTTTGGAACGACAATTGGTATCTTTATTACATTAGCTAAAACTTATTTGTTTTTGTTTATTTCTATCGCAACAAGATGGACTTTACCTAGGTTAAGAATGGACCAATTATTAAATCTTGGATGGAAATTTCTTTTACCCATTTCTCTCGGTAATCTATTATTAACAACTTCTTTCCAACTTCTTTCACTGTAAAGAAAAAAAGAATACGAGATTCATGACTTGGTTCAAACAAGAGAAAGAAACAAACATAAAATTATTCATAGATATTCACGATATGTTCCCTATGGTAACTGGGTTCATGAATTATGGCCACCAAACAGTCCGAGCAGCAAGGTACATTGGTCAAGGTTTCATGATTACCTTATCCCACGCAAATCGTTTACCTGTAACTATTCAATACCCTTATGAAAAATTAATCGCATCAGAGCGTTTCCGTGGGCGAATCCATTTTGAATTTGATAAATGCATTGCTTGTGAAGTATGTGTTCGTGTATGCCCTATAGATCTGCCTGTTGTTGATTGGAAATTTGAAACGGATATTAGAAAAAAACGATTGCTTAATTACAGTATTGATTTCGGAATTTGTATATTTTGTGGTAACTGCGTTGAGTATTGTCCAACAAATTGTTTATCAATGACTGAAGAATATGAACTTTCTACTTACGACCGTCACGAATTGAATTATAATCAAATTGCTTTGGGCCGTTTACCAATGTCAGTAATTGACGATTATACAATTCGAACAATTTTGAATTCGCCTCAAAGAAAAACTGAGTAAGTAAACCTCCTATTCTATTAAAGAGAAATTTCCAATTCTTTTAAGGTTCCGTTTTGGTTTAAGTTAAAAGAATATTTGGTTTGACTTAAAAGAATGAGGCCTTTACTCTTTGTTTGGTCAATAAATAAAAATTCAATTACAAATTAACTGGTTGATAAGAATTTCGAATTCATTTTTCTTGAAAATCTATTAATATATTCGTAATTATTTCGAAATATATAGTTTCAAAAAACAAAATACCCTTTCGAACCGAACAAAAAAAAAGAATTAAAAACGAAACAATAATTGTACTTAGATCAATTCACACCTAATAGATTAGGATTTTATTCAATTAGGAACGTATCATAAAAAAAAAATTCCTGGTCGGGTCAATAAGATCATGAAAAGCATTTCGATTTATTTATCTCTTATTTTACATATAATGGATTTGCCTGGACCAATACACGATTTTCTTTTAGTTTTTCTGGGATCGGGTCTTATATTAGGGGGCCTGGGAGTGGTATTACTTACCAATCCAATTTTTTCTGCCTTTTCATTGGGATTGGTTCTTGTTTGTATATCCTTATTCTATATTCTCTCAAATTCTCATTTTGTAGCTGCTGCCCAGCTTCTTATTTATGTGGGAGCCATAAATGTTTTAATCCTATTTGCTGTGATGTTCATGAATGGTTCAGAATATTATAAAAATTTTAATCTGTGGACCATTGGGAATGGCCTTACTTCGTTGATTTGTACAAGTATTCTTGTTTCGCTAATTACTACTATATTAGATACATCATGGTACGGGATTATTTGGACTACAAGATCAAACCAAATTATAGAACAAGATTTGATAAGTAATAGTCAACAAATTGGAATTCATTTAGCAACAGATTTTTTTCTTCCATTTGAATTCATTTCACTAATTCTTTTAGTTGCTTTGATAGGTGCAATTGCTGTGGCTCGTCAGTAATAAATCTTTCTAACTAGGAATAGCAAGCAATCCAAATTAAACTTTTTTCTGTCTTATCGCATCTATTTTCCTTGAATTCTTGTTCGTGTATAAAATATAAAATAGAAATTCGTTTATTCGAGATATTTCCAATATATTCTTTTTGTTATATTCTATTCTAGTCAATCAAATCCGTTGAATTATTGTTCATATTAAAATGAATCGAAATTGATAAGGAGTTGGTCAATGATGCTCGAACATATACTTGTTTTGAGTGCCTATTTATTTTCTATCGGTATTTATGGATTGATCACGAGTCGAAATATGGTTCGGGCCCTTATGTGTCTTGAACTTATACTGAATGCGGTTAATATAAATTTTGTAACATTTTCTGATTTTTTTGATAGTCGGCAATTAAAAGGAAATATTTTATCAATTTTTGTTATAGCTATTGCAGCCGCTGAAGCAGCTATTGGATCAGCTATTGTTTCCTCAATTTATCGTAACAGAAAATCAACGCGTATCAATCAATCAACTTTGTTGAATAAGTAATATTAATAATATTAAATTATAAGATTCACCAATTTGAATTAGCATGTCCAATATGTTGGAATCTACATCATGTTTTCGAAAACGTAAGAAATCAAAGTATCTTGGTCCTTTCTTATGAGTTGATCCCGAAGGAAATTGATTAGAAAATTTCTGGTAAATCGTTGATTCATCTGGTGTTTAACTATAATGATTCATTTACAAGTTTACTAGATTGAAATTTTATGATGTTCAAAAAATTATAGATCCCATGTCACATTCAGTAAAAATTTATGATACATGTATAGGGTGTACTCAATGTGTCCGAGCCTGCCCCACCGATGTGTTAGAAATGATACCTTGGGATGGATGTAAAGCTAAGCAAATTGCTTCCGCTCCAAGAACAGAAGACTGTGTTGGTTGTAAGAGATGTGAATCCGCTTGTCCAACAGATTTCTTGAGCGTTCGAGTTTATTTATGGCATGAAACAACTCGAAGTATGGGTCTAGCTTATTGATACGTTCCCGAAAACCCCACTTGAATACATTTTGAATCCATTTTATTTTTTTTTTACTGAAAAAACCCGTGCTCAAAAAAAATCTTTTTTGAGCACGGGTTTTTCTGGTCCAAGTGCATCTTGTCTTTACCACGAATTATTTTCCTTGGTTAACAATAATTGTAGTTTTACCAATATCTGCAGGTTCTTTAATTTTCTTTCTTCCTCATAGAGGAAATAAGCTAATTAAGTGGTATACTATGTGTATATGCATATTTGAACTCCTTCTAACAACCTATGCATTTTGTTATCATTTCCGATTGGACGATCCATTAATCCAGCTGGAGGAAGATTATAAATGGATAAATTTTTTTGATTTTTACTGGAGATTGGGAATAGATGGACTTTCTATAGGGCCCATTTTACTGACAGGATTTATCACTACTTTAGCTACTTTGGCGGCTTGGCCAGTTACTCGAGATTCGCGATTATTCCATTTCTTGATGCTAGCAATGTACAGTGGTCAAATAGGATCATTTTCTTCTCGAGACCTTTTACTTTTTTTCATCATGTGGGAGTTCGAATTAATTCCCGTTTATCTACTTCTATCCATGTGGGGGGGAAAGAAACGTCTGTACTCGGCTACAAAATTTATTTTGTACACTGCGGGGGGTTCCATTTTTTTATTAATAGGAGTTTTGGGTATCGGTTTATACGGTTCTAATGAACCAACATTAAATTTTGAAACATTAGCTAATCAATCGTATCCTGTCGCACTGGAAATCATATTCTATATTGGATTTCTTATTGCTTTTGCTGTCAAATCGCCGATTATACCCTTACATACGTGGTTACCAGACACCCATGGGGAGGCACATTACAGTACTTGTATGCTTCTAGCCGGAATTTTATTAAAAATGGGAGCGTATGGATTAGTTCGCATCAATATGGAATTATTACCCCACGCTCATTCCATATTTTCTCCCTGGTTGATAATAGTGGGTACAATGCAAATAATTTATGCAGCTTCAACATCTCTTGGTCAACGGAATTTAAAAAAAAGAATAGCCTATTCCTCCGTATCTCATATGGGTTTCATAATTATAGGAATTGGCTCTATAACTGATACGGGACTCAACGGAGCTATTTTACAAATAATATCTCATGGATTTATCGGTGCTGCACTTTTTTTCTTGGCAGGAACGAGTTATGATAGAATGCGTCTTTTTTATCTCGACGAAATGGGTGGAATGGCTATTCCGATTCCAAAAATATTTACGATGTTCAGTATCTTATCGATGGCTTCTCTTGCATTACCGGGCATGAGTGGTTTTGTTGCAGAGTTGATAGTCTTTTTTGGAATAATTACCAGCCAAAAATATTTTTTAATGCCAAAAATACTAATTACTTTCGTAATGTCAATTGGAATGATATTAACTCCTATTTATTCATTATCTATGTCACGTCAAATGTTCTATGGATACAAGCTATTTAATGCTCAAAGTTCTTATTTTTTTGATTCTGGACCACGAGAGTTATTTGTTTCGATCTCTATCTTTCTACCAGTAATAGGTATTGGTATTTATCCGGATTTTGTCCTCTCATTATCAGGTGAGAAGGTCGAAACTATTCTATATAATTATTTTTATAGATAGTTTTGATGAATAAAACAAAAAATCAAAAAGTAATCCTATGATTTTTAAAATTGTTCGTTGTACAGTGAAAAAAAAAAGAAAGAAGTCTTTTTTCTTCTCTTAAGTTTAAGTTAAGTAAAAAAAGGTAAAAGAATTAAATTGAATTTTAATCAGACATCTTTGGCTTTTGTTAGAACCTTTTGAATCAAGTAGTGGAGTGATTCAAAAGGTTCTTGACAGCTTACAATAAGTTTTCTTATATATACGCTGTCCTATCTTAGTATTTGTTAGGCTTAGCCTTTTTATTCAATTCAATTAGATGTTAATGTAAATGAACCATAACTATGTAAACCTATTCCTAATAGATTGACCCCAAAATAGCATATCCAAATTATAAGAAATCCCATAGAAGCCACAAGTGCGGAATTTACACCTTCCAAATTTTTATTTGTTCGGGTATGTAAATAAATCGCGAATACGGTCCAAGTAATAAATGCCCAAGTTTCCTTTGGGTCCCAATTCCAATATGATCCCCACGCCTCATTAGCCCATACGGCTCCCGAAAGAATTCCTATGGTTAAAAAGATAAACCCGAGACTAATAATACGATAACTCCAACGATCCAATTGTTGAGTCAATTGATACCTGTAAAAATTTTTAGAAGAAAGAAAATAAGTGTTTAATAAAACATTGCTTCTTTCATTCATGTATTGGATTTCGCCAAACGAAAATGACTGATTTAATAAATTATTGTTTTTACCAATAATTTTTATGGCTTTTCGAAATGTAATGACTAGAAGAGCTACTGATAATAATGATCCACATAAAAGAGCTGCATAGCCTAATACCATCATACTTACGTGCATCATTAACCACTGGGATTGGAGAGCAGGCGCTAATATTGCGGATTGATGCATTTTGGTTAAAAGACCCGAAGTGGCAAAGCCTTGGGTAAAAATAACACTTGGTGCGGTTATTGCGCTTAAATCATTTTTACGCTTTTTAAAATAGTAAACCATATGAATAAGGGAGAAACCCCATGAAAGAAAGATTAATGATTCATATAAATCACTTAATGGGAAATGTCCTGAATAAATCCAACGAGTGACTAATAATCCTGTTATACAGAAAAAGGTAACTATCATGCCCTTTTCTGATGAATCATATAGTCCTACGACTTCATCGACTAATAAGAATAAGGTTAAAAAATGAATTGTAATTACAATTGAAACGACCGAAAAGGATATATGAGTTAATATATGCTCTAAAGTTGAAAAAATCATAAGAATTCTGAAAAAAGCGAGGGTTTCTAGATTTTATGGAATGGAAATCAGGAATTAAATTCATTATAGGACTTATTCTATCTCTTTTAGAAGATACTATGCCGCTACTCGGACTCGAACCGAGATGCTCTAGCACTGCTTCCTAAGAGCAGCGTGTCTACCGATTTCACCATAGCGGCTTGCTCGAAATCATAATAAGCCATTTTTTATTCAATCGTCGAGATTGAAGGTGAAGGGGTCAATTCAATGTAAAATGTAAAAGAAGCATTTAATTTAAATTGATGAATAAAAACTCGTTTAAATAGCAATTTGAAGGTTCAAAAAGAATCTTTATTATTTATCGTTTTATTTAATTATCCTTTTTTTTATTTAATATTTAATTTAATATTTAATTATTTCAACAGAGATTTTATAGTTTGTGTTTTCCTAAAAGAGAACTCCTCTATTGTAACTAAACTAACTAGTTGTAACTTCAATTCATAGATAGAATTCAACAAAAAAATGTTCTTTATCATTTTAATTTTTTAATGATTCATCTCTCATTCTTTTATATGATTTTTATGAATCTATAAAAAAAAAAATGCTTATCAATTGAATGAATAAATGAATGAAAAAATATTATTTTTAGAGATCACAATTTCAGCACCACATCCAATGATTTCAAAAGATTTATGTAATTTGCATAGCTTTGTATTAATCGTTAGGATTTTGCGTTTTAAGGATTTATCAAACCAACTAGATATTGGGTTGTACACGTTACGTTATATAAAAAGCGTTTCGATTCCTGTCATAATTGTACCATACTTCAAAAAAGTATTTCGAATTTCGAATTCTAAAAATATGTCTTGATTCATCTTCTTATACAAACATAGAATTTTTTTAGATCATTTTAAATTGATACATTATTTGTATATCCACTAAATTATAAAGGGAGTTTTCTCAATTGGGTTGAAAGCAAGGGAAGGATATATAGTAATTCAGAGAAATAATGATTCATAAAGTTACAAAATTGAAACTTAATGGATTAGTTTCAACAACCCAGTTAAAGCTCTTATATATATGTGCTCCGATATAGCTATAGTATAAATATACAAATTTTTATTATTTAATTATTTAATTATTTATTATTATAAATTGAAATTGAATATTATAAAAATAACAAATTATTATAACACTAAGATACCAAATGGGGCGATGGGGAAAATGAGAATCCCCATCCCGGAAATGAAAAAAAAAAAGATATTCAAAAAAGAAAACCTTTGTATCTTATTCGAGTTAAACCAATTCAGATTAAAAAAAAATTATTTGTCGTACAAAAAAACTTTTTGAATTACCCGTAAAAATAGATCTCGATAATGAAAAAGCTTTCAACGCCGCCCAATATCCTTTCTTTTTCCAAACATTTTTTCGAATACGCTTTTTTGATGTAGAAGTACGTTTTTTTGGAACTGCCATTCAAAAAAAAGGTTATTTAGTGCTATAGTTGGATGTCAAAGACATCTATTTTTAAAACAAAATGATCGGTGTCTTTATGTCATTATTTATCTATTCCTATAGATTTTCTAGATTAATAGATTTTCTAGATTATAATTATCTATATACTACTATATAAATTTCATAAGAACTAAATAGAGATGGGAAAATAACATAAAATGCTTCTATTCTAGAAAAAAAAAAAAAAAAAATATATGATATAACCTTTTTTTATTTATATTCCATACACTATCCAGAAAAAAAGAAGAATTTGTATTTAATTTATTGGTACCTTTCTTTTTTATATCTCCATTCAAATCTATAGGATAGATTAGGATCTATTATGATATATAAATTGAATTGATGAAATCAAAAAAACGTAAAAAAGAGTCTTTCCTTCTCTATCTCTGCCTATTTTTTTTGTCGTCCTACATTTATAATTTATACATCTCCATTTATACACGAAAAATACATCAAAACAAAAAAATGTAAAAAAACCATTTTATTTACCTAATAAAAAACAAACTTGAATTTTTTTCTATTAATTGGTAATTGGTCAAGCTCGAAGAGAGAGTATGCCCAATTTTCATTTTCAATCAAATTCGAATGAGACTCGTAATTAATCTGTTAAAGGATACATAATTTTGAAAAAAAAAAAGAATATTTTTTTTTTCCATTAGTAACTCGGTGATATCATTTGATTACTTCTAACTTCGAAATTTGAATATTTTTGAAATATTTGAGAAAGATTAAAAGATTAATAATAGAAAATTCCAGTTAACTTTGTAATATCTTGATTGTATTATTGCTCCCTTTCCATCAAAAGAGATAAGAGCCGGTGAATCAGAAACGATTAATTAAGAAAGAATAAGAAAAAAGTTTTTATGGAGCATACATATCAATATTCATGGATCATACCTTTTGTGCCACTTCCAATTCCTATTTTAATAGGAATGGGACTCCTACTTTTTCCGACGGCAACAAAAAATCTTCGTCGTATGTGGGCTTTTCCCAATATTTTATTGTTAAGTATAGTTATGATTTTTTCGGTCGATCTGTCTATTCAGCAAATAAATAGAAGTTCTATCTATCAATATGGATGGTCTTGGACCATCAATAATGATTTTTCTTTCGAGTTTGGCTACTTTATTGATTCACTTACCTCTATTATGTCAATATTAATCACTACTGTTGGAATTTTTGTTCTTATTTATAGTGACAATTATATGTCTCATGATCAAGGATATTTGAGATTTTTTGCTTATATGAGTTTATTCAATACTTCAATGTTGGGATTAGTTACTAGTTCTAATTTGATACAAATTTATATTTTTTGGGAATTGGTTGGAATGTGTTCTTATCTATTAATAGGGTTTTGGTTCACACGACCTGTTGCGGCAAACGCTTGTCAAAAAGCGTTTGTAACTAATCGGATAGGCGATTTTGGTTTATTATTAGGAATCTTAGGTTTTTATTGGATAACGGGAAGTTTCGAATTTCAAGATTTGTTCGAAATATTTAATAACGTGATTTATAATAATGAGGTTCATTTTTTATTTGTTACTTTATGTGCCTCTTTATTATTTGCCGGCGCAGTTGCTAAATCTGCGCAGTTTCCCCTTCATGTATGGTTACCTGATGCCATGGAGGGGCCTACTCCTATTTCGGCTCTTATACATGCTGCCACTATGGTAGCAGCGGGAATTTTTCTTGTAGCCCGCCTTCTTCCTCTTTTCATAGTTATACCTTACATAATGAATCTAATATCTTTGATAGGTATAATAACAGTATTATTAGGGGCTACTTTAGCTCTTGCTCAAAAAGATATTAAGAGGGGTTTAGCCTATTCTACAATGTCCCAACTGGGTTATATGATGGTAGCTCTAGGTATGGGGTCTTATCGAGCCGCTTTATTTCATTTGATTACTCATGCTTATTCGAAGGCATTGTTGTTTTTAGGATCCGGATCCATTATTCATTCCATGGAAGCTATTGTTGGATATTCTCCAGATAAAAGCCAGAATATGGTTTTTATGGGCGGTTTAAGAAAGCATGTGCCAATTACACAAATTGCTTTTTTAGTGGGTACACTTTCTCTTTGTGGTATTCCACCCCTTGCTTGTTTTTGGTCCAAAGATGAAATTCTTAGTGACAGTTGGTTGTATTCACCGATTTTTGCAATAATAGCTTGGTCCACGGCCGGATTAACAGCATTTTATATGTTTCGGATCTATTTACTTACTTTTGAAGGACATTTAAACATTAATTTTCAAAATTATAGTGGCAAAAAAGGTAGCTCCTTCTATTCAATAAAACTATGGGGTAAAAAAGAAGAGCAAACAATGATTAACAGAAATTTTCCTTTATCCCCTTTATTAACAATGAATAATTTATTAACAATGAATAATAATGAGAAGCCATATAGAATTGGTGGTAATGTAAAAAAAGGGGCTCTTATTACTATTACGAA